>NC_088866.1:37531356-37831356 GCF_032884065.1 Artemia franciscana | reverse complement strand
ACATTCTGTTGTTTTATTGTTTATGAATCATTTATGTAAGTTTTTTTCGGTACATGGTTTCACCCTTATGCTTATTATAGATTAAGTTATTTTCTCTTTGTTCTTTATTTTTTTTATTTTTTTTTCTTTTTTGATGGTAACACCCCCTCGCAAGTGACACTTTTGGCGTACTACCGATTGATTTTGTCTCTTTTTTTTATAATAAATTGCTATTACTACTTCTAACAAAAGCAAATCCCCCGATTTCAAATATTTTCCCCTGATTCGTTTAGTTTGTAATTATACATACTAATTAGATAATATCCCTTATATTAATATATAACGTAATTATTATATAGTTCTCTCAATTTGCATGATTCTTCGCTTTCCTTTGATTCTTTATTGGGTGTGTCGTAAATTAAAACCACAATCTTTTGAAGAAGGGGTCCACTTAAATCATTAAGATTAATCTTCTTCTTATTCTTCTTTTTCTTTTGAAATTCTTTAATCTTATCTTTAGGTCTAGTAAATGTTCCTTCATCTATCAAGGTGGGGGTGGTGACTCCTATTTCAAAATTCAGTAAAAGAGATCTCCGATCGTGTCACTCTTATAGACTGATAAATTTTGTTATAATCATTAATGAGTCAATGTCTTCTGGCTCCCCGTTTTATACACGTTTGATTGATATTAAAGGAGCCTTTGACAATAATTAACATGCTTCTGCTCTTTCAGCCCTAATTGGTGGTGGGGTCTCCTTTCTTTGGTTATAGTTCTTAAAAAATCCTGGTATTAGGGGCTTGGATCAAAATTTTTTGCTTCCGATTCATTTTCTAATCCAATTTCTGTTGGTCGTGGAGTTAGACAAAGCGGACTTTTATCCCTTTATATTTTTAAGATAGGCTTGGCGGAGTGTCTTCGTTCACTATCCACCACCTTTATGTCCTGGGGGCGGGAAGTGCCATTTATTGCATACGTTGGTGATATTAATTTGTTGAGTTGTACAACAAAAGTAAAATTGATAATTTTAATATCCTTTCCAGTAAGCTTAAAGGCCTTTCTATCTTTGTTAAAATTGTCAATATTTTCCAATTAATGACAATAACCGACCTGAATTATTTTGTAACAGGAGTACTTCATTTTCGGTTTCCAATAGTTTTTCATCTGGGTTAACTTGTTGCGATTCACCTCGAAGTCAATGCTAATTTTAAATATTCAAGAAAAAATTAGACAGGCAATTGGCTCAATAAAATGACCTCGAGGTATTTATCGTCGTGATATTTTAGGTTATCTTTTTAACGCAGTTCCCCTCCCGCATGTTCTCTATCCCGCCCTTCTTTTTCAAGATTTCAAAATCTGCGATTTTTCTTCAATTCGCGTTTGCTATTTTAAATACTGCAAATTTTTACCACGTTTTACAATTTGTATTAGTAGCACCGAATAAGTTTTGATATTTCAAATTCGAAAGCCGTTCAAAATGGCCACGATTAAGAGGGATAATTTTGTACCATAATTCTAGAAATTTTCTCGTTATTCATAACCCTTTCCCTTTTTTCATAGAATTTAAATCATGCTTGATTTTTTTTTTTCTACATGCTTACTCAGTTATATTATTAAGATGATTTTAGTCCTCAATTTTGAGCGAAATAAATAAAATAAAATATAGGTAACATAATTACATTATAAACAAGATAATTACATTAAACGTCTTGTTTGTCCAAAAAAATGACATTTCTGTTCGTTATTTTTCAAAAATCCCCCAAAATTGACAGAATTTTCAGCATTTTTGGGAATATTTTCTGGATCCATATGTCTCTTGCAACTTTCAATTGAATTAAGAAATTCTGGCATAAATCCAATTCCTATTTCCTGTTTATTTTTTGCAAAACCATATTTTTTACAGGATTGGTATTCTCCTGGTAGACGATCAATACACAGTACCCGGGAGGCTTTTTTAAATAAAATTGCATATACTTGAGTTTTTAGTGCATTAAAAACGTGTTCTCTGCCCCCCCTCCGCCCCAACAAAAATTGAAGCTTTGAATAGACATGGGAAGGATGAAGAGTGTGCGCAGCTGTGTTATATGACATTTTCTCTATAATTACAATCCTCTATATTTTCGTAAATTGGGGCTAGTATTAAAAAAAACTTTCTGTGACTAAGGAATCGCTTATGCAGCTGCCGCAGAAAGTAGTTCATAGATGGGATAAACACAGAAAGTCGATAAAATGCTTCAGGATCATCTGAGACCTTTGCGTCATTATTCCTATACGTTTGTTTTGGAGCTCATAATAGGCACTCTAATGCTGATTTTATGATCTTGACACAGTTCAGCCCCTTCAGTAAAAAGTGGATGAAACGTAGCTTCACTTCTCTCTCTCATGTCTCGAGATTTGCTCCTAAGATCGTCAAAATGCTTGAGAAAGTATACAAGGTCTATAGTTTCTGATTGGGAAGATGTCAAAAAATTGTACGACATGCTAAAAACTTTACTGACAGTAACCATAGCTGCAACAAAACTATATCTCTCAATAGTAGATAGCAAAGAATAAGCTTCTGTAAAAATGTTGTAAAAATGACTCCGGGCTAAGTTTAAGGAATGACTTGCACAGTGAAAAACAGATTGCCTGGGGAAAAATTTCGCGGAGTATAGAAGCCCATCCTTGAAACTAGCCACTCAAAGAAGAAGCTCCATCATTACCTTGCCCCCTTAAGTATTTCAATTGCTTCCCATGTCAACAGAGGTTTGTATCAACAAAGGTCTGCAATCAACTAATTGTTTCTTTTTTAAAAAGTCCATAATTTTTTATTTTCGTTTTAAAATGATGGACGACTAACCAACAAAAAGGGGCGCAGACTTCTACATAAACACTTAAAAAAGCACACGCGTGATTTAAATTAAATTCAGCGATCTTAGGAGCCCGAGGTTATAACAGCACGTGGCTTACTTGGCAGCAACCTGACATTGTTCCCAACTATATTTTCACAAAACAAAAATTCTCGTGTGGAGATCATCACACATTACCTACTTGTTCTATGTAAATTACTCTACATCAATGGGAATAAAACCCATGATGAATTTGGTTAGCTTTTAAGACAGAAATGTTTTGAATTTTATTCTATAAAATAAATAAATCATTTAGTTTTTATCCTCACCACAGTAAATTTTACAAGGTATATTATCCTTTTGATCTATAAGATTACTCAAGATCTATGAGACTCTTGACCGTACAGGACAAATTTCCCAAACCTCGGTAGGATGTATACCCTTTATCCCCCCTGGGTTTGTTCCTGCCGCTGCAGCCCAGATTTTTTACAACCCAATAAGATAATTACACAAAAAGGAAATTATGGCTTTTCTTAGTTGGAACAGAAAAAGACAACCTAATGAAACAGGCACCAAAGTCAGTTAAATATGGTACCATACCCCAGAAGAAACTTACCCCAGAAGAAACAGAAGAAATAAATTATTTTATTTAAAAATAGAAGGAATTATTCTAGTTTCAATTGAGAAATCATATTTTTCGTTAAAACCCTAAAAAAAATACTAAATTTTATACAATTATATCTATATGCTTTAAAAAGTGTTAAAAATCCTATTTTGATCTTCGTCGGGAAGATGATGCTTATAAAATTTGCTATTCCAGTGCCGAGCTATAGCATTTGCTACAGCTTGCGAAGCTGTGGTATATGACATTTGTCCCTATAGTTACAACCCTCTATAATGTCGTAAATTGACGCCCCTAAAGTAAAAACAGGGAAAAACTTACTTTACTAAAAATCCAGTTGCTATATTGAGCAAAAGATGTTTGGCAATACCAACTACCCCTTTAATCTCCTGGTGTAACACTCAAATATCGGGTTATTTTACAAAATCTCAATTAGTGACACAGGCCGCAATAGAACACCATCTGGGACAAAGAGCATAGAATTAGGGTTGAGAATGTAACTTATGAACTTGGTAATGTCAAAGCTAGTTCCTTATTTGATACAATTAATAAGTTGTCGATACATAAGAATGGATTGAACTCGAATCCTTCAGCTTCAGCCAGAAAGGAGGACTCCTCATTGTGCGCTGGCAACTGGTAATATAACTGTATTATTCAGTTTGTCGTGTCTAAGGTGTGACAATAATGGTTCAAAGATCATTCTAATAATTGGGAAGCAATGAACTTTCTCGTCGCTTCTATCCTTTCTAACAATAAACAATATAAAAAATCAAAGTAAGGACCAAACTCTATACAATAATAACTGAAGCGATAGGTAAAAGGAAAAGAGTTTTTTTTTTGTATTCATGACGTCATGCGGAATTTATACGCTATTTTGAATGAATCTGATCAGCTAAAACAAAAAGAATGAAGAAATTTCTAAGGTGCTGAAAAGTTCACAACGAGATATGCATCTAGAAAATAAATATTACATATAAAATTTTCCAGATCAATTGACATATAAGATATTTTGCTAATTGCGAAGGGTTTTTAAATACATCAAATTTCTTCAAAATTAGCTATTGAACAGCTCTCTATGATGGCCCAGCACCCCGCTAGCTGCAGACGAAGATTATAAAACAAGATTTCCTGTTGAACCCCCCTCCCCCCCAAAAAAAAAAATTACTGCACTTTATACAACTATATCTATGCTCTTTGTAATAAAAAAATCCTATTTTGATAATTGCATGCAAGGTGATGCTCACTACATTTGCTACTCCATTCTTATACAAAAATGTAGTTTTCTGTTAAAAATTGATTCTATTTAAAAAATTATTTTTGCTGATTACCAAAGGTTTTTAAATAAATCTGTTTCTTTAAAAAACTTAATGAAAGCACTTTTGAGTAAAACAAACTCAAATAGTGGATAGACTTAGTGTATTTTACTTGTAAGCAGAATACCAAAGATTAAATATAAGCACTTAATCTGACACTGTTTTTAGGTAGCTAGACACTTTACTACGTAGCTAGCTATCGCTGCAATCCGGATATTCTACAACCCACCTAAGATGATTACACAGAAAGATACCTATGGCTTTTCTTAGTTTGAGCATCAAAAGACAAACCCTTAGGAAACTAAATATGGCACCATAAACTTAATAAACTTAAATATGGCACCATACCCCAGAGAAGAAACTTTTCAAAATGTACTTATCTTATGTTATCTTGTCAAAACATAAGTGTTTTTTATTTGACTATTTCAGTTTCTATGGGATAGAGTTCGTTCCTTATTGTAAGAGAGAGATAAAAAAAAAACATGATTTTATTTAAAAATATCAGGAATTAATCTAGTTTCAAATGAAAAATCATACTTTTCGTTCAAACCCTATAAAAATTACTCTATTTCATACAACTGTATCTATATGCTTTTTATAATGTTAAAAATCCTAGGATTTGTACTTCTGCGGAGGTGTTTGAGAATCTCAGCAATTATTAAACATATTTCTTTTTTGAACTGCGCTACAATTATATTTTTTTCATTTCATTAAAATTTTTATTAATCTTTTAATTAAAGATTTTTTATTTCGTAGCTGCAGATTTCGTTGTGCTTTATTTTTGTTCATCATTACCCCAGACATTTTTCATGCCTTTTGCTTTAGCTAACACAACGTTATACAACATAAATAACGTAGCTGATCCATAATGCTTGTATTTGCGATTACTTACGACCACTCTACCAGGCAGCGCAGTAGCACTGCCTAAGTAAAGAGCGATGTGGGTACAATGAATTATTATTATTTTTTTCTTTTAGACCAGGAAACTTCGTATCGAAAGAATTGTCGTAGAAACTTCAAAAAGGGGTAATTTGATTGGAAATTGGAAGGGCTTTGCCCTTTTTAATATTCAAAAGTGGCTGCAGGGCAACTAACATCCCTTCCACGCTCACTATTTCCCCAAACACATCCAACAAAAATCCAACAAAGCCATTTTGTTCAATGTAGTTGAAAGGTCCGGAAATTATGTCATTGTGGATGACATGCCCCCCCCCCTCCCTCCCCAGAAACTTCAGTACAAGGGTTGTAAGTTATGCTCTGGGGGCATATAAGGTTTATATAGAAAGAGTGATCGTATAAACTTCGGAGAAGGCTCATTGGATTGACAATCAGAAGTTCTAGTTCCCTTTTAAGATTAAAAGTGATCAAAATGTGGAAACCCCTCACACCTCGTACTTTCCAAAATGCATCTGATAAAAATTTTGACATGGTCACTTGTTTTCGAAGAAACTTCGGAAATAGCTCATTCAATTGGAAATCAGAAGATCCAGTGCCCTTTTTTAACAGTTAAAAGTGATTGGAGGACAACTAACCCCCTCCCACACCCACCATTTCCCAAAACACATCCAATAAGAAATTTGAGATATCCATTTTATTCTATTTAATTGGAAGGTCTGGAAATTATGTCTTTGAGGATGACAACCCCAGCCCACAGGGCAAGGGTTGGCAACCATTTAACACGATACCGTTTGATTTATTTTTAGAGCAACATTTAGTTTTAAAGTATAATGGGCCAATTGCATGATTGTGGAGGTTTACCTGCCTAATATTCCTAAAGATATAGTTGTTGGACCGTTCCACTATGCTGATCAAAATGGTTGTCTCAAAATTTTGACTGGGTACGTTTGGAAAATGACTGGGCTTGAGAGAAGGTTTGCTTGCCCTCCAATGTTTGTTACTCTTAAAAAGGTAACCTGACACTCGCATTGTAATTGGAGTGCAACCTTTCCCTTGATATGGGGGAGGAATTTTCTCTTGATATATCTCGTAAAAAAAGTTTCTAAGCAAGTAAAAACAAAGTGAAAATATTTTAAATATATTTTGTTTTCAGTAAAGTTAAAATTATGTTATGGTCTTGAGAAGGCATTGGGGTTGTCAGCCCTACTCATGCTAATTTTTGCTCGCTTAGAGTTTAACTTGGTTGTTTATTGTATGATTTAAATAAACGAAAAAATGTATTTAAATGTTTTAACTTTAATAAATTAAAAATTATCAAGACTTTAGGGAATATATATTTGTATATGTATACTGAATTGACAATCCACAGTCATTTTTCCCAGTAAAGTGTAAATTATGTTCTGGTCTTGAGGAAATATAGGGGCTGTCAAAGACATAATTTCCTGACCTTTTAACTATACCTAACAAAGTGACTATTTCAAAATTTGATTGGATATATTTTGGGATTTAAGGGTGGGGGGGCTTGTTACCCCTCAATCAGTTTTGACTAATAAAAAGGGCACTAGCCCTTTCAATTTCCAATCGAATGAGCCTGTTTGAAGCTTCTGCGATAGCAAATGGCCATTTCAAGATTTCTATCAGATGTTTTACGGGAAAATACGAGGTTTGGTGAGGTGGGGTTTATCCACCCTCCAATCACCCTGAATCTTAAAAAGGGCACTAGAACTTCTCATTAACAATCCAACGAGCCCCCTCGTAAGTTTATACGATCACCCTTTCTATATGTACCTTATATGCCCCCAAGGCATAACTTACCTTACCCTGACGGCTGTTGGTGGGGGGGTTGTAATCTTCAAAAAAAATCTTTCCGGTCCTTTCATTCACGTTGAACAAAATGGTTATCTCAGTTGCCCTCTAATCACTTTAGATTATTAAAAAGAGCACTGGCCCTTTCAATTTCCAATCAAATGAGCTGCTTTTGAAGTTTTTATGACAACAAATAGCCATCTCAGAATTTCTGTTAGATGCGTTTCGGTAAAATACGAGGTAATGTGGGGGGATGGGGGTATCCACCCTCCGATCACTCTCGAGTCTTAAAAAAGGCACTAGAACTTTTTATATCGAATCCAATGATTCCTCTCCGAAGTTTCCGCAATCACCCTTTCTATATATACCTTATATGCCCCAGGGTATAACGTAAACTCTTGCCCTGAGGGATGGGGGGGATGCCATCCTCAAAGATACAATATTCGGACCTTTCAATTTGGTTGAACAAAATTACTATCTCCAAATTCTTATTTTATGTGTTTGGAGAAATGATGGGCGTAGGAGGGAGGCTAGTTGCCCTCTGATCACATTTGGCTATTAAAAAGGGCACTGGTCCTTCCAGTTTACAATCGAATGAACTATTTTGAAGTTTCAATGACAACAAATGGTCATCTGAAAATTAAATCAGATGCATATTGGTTAAATACGAGGTTTGGTGGGGGGTATCCACCCTCCGATCACTCTTGAGTCTTAAAAAGTGCACTAGAACTCCGGATTACCAAACCAGTATGCCCTTTCCAACACTTTAAGTCTTGAAAAGGACACTCAAACTTCTTATTTCCAATCTGATGAGTCCCCTCCGAAGTTTTTACGATCACCCTTTCTATATATATCTTATATGCCCCCAGGGCATAACTTAAAACCCTTGCCCTAAGGGCTCTGGGACGGGGGTTGTTATCCTTAAAGACCTAATTTCTGGACCTTTCAATCACATTGAACAAAATGGCTATCTACAAAAATTTCTATTTGGTGGGTTTAGGAAATGGTGGGCGTGGGAAAGGGGTTAGTTACCCTTCAATCAGTTTCGACTACCAAAGAGGGGACTAGCCCTTTCAAATTCCAATCGAATGAGCATATTTTGAAGCTCCTAAGACAACAAATGGTCATCTTTAGTTGCCCTTCAATCACTTTCAACTATTAAAAAGAGCACTAGCACTTTCAATTTCCAATTGAATTAGCTCTTTTCGAAGTTTCTAAGACAACAAATGGTCATCCCAGAATTTTTATCAGATACATTTTGGGAAAATACGAGGTGTGAGGGAGGGTATCCACCCCCTGATCGCTCTGAATCTTAAAAAGGGCACTAGAACATCTGATTTCTAATGCAATAAGCCAGTTCTGACCTTTTTACAACCACTCTTTCCATATAAACTTTATATGCCCCAAGGCTTAACTTAAAACCATATATATATATATATATATATATATATATATATATATATATATATATATATATATATATATATATATATATATATATATATATATATATATATATATATATATATATATATATATATATACATCTGAGTATTGATTTAGCCTCTGAGCTGCGAGGACATAAACTGGATTTAACTTTGAACTTAATTTTATTAAGTGAATTTGTTGACTTTAAGAGATTTGCAGATATTTTAAATTTTCAGCTTTCAAAGAGTGTACACGTAAAGCGGAATAATAAGATAACCTAGTGAAATGAACATACTTTATGCTTGGATATTCGACTGATTTTGACAGTGATTTGGACTTCGGATTGCCTGGTTCCATATTACTAAGCGGTTTTGCCTTACTAGCAATGGCAGTGTCTGTGCATTCATCCATCCTTAAATTTTTGCAAACAAAATTCCATTCTGGGTTTAACTGATTGCTCGCTATTTGGCTGAGTTTTTACCGGATAAGGAACTAAAAGAATGTATAAGCTCTATTTTAGGCTCAAGTTTTCTCCAGTGATACGCGTGTGCCACTCAGGGTGGGAGATCAGGTAATCTTACTGATTTGCGAAGGATATAGTTGGACAGCTCTGTTTATGTGAGAGTAGAAAATTGAATAATATTCCAACTTATCATTTCTCCAACTGAAGTACTAGCTATTTCTGTCTTGGCTCACCCTAAATTTGCCTATAAAATTTCAGCTCTGGACTCTACTTTCAACTTCATCAAAGAAAAGTGACTGCTTATATTGTAAGGTTTTCGTCCCTCCCGAAGAAACCTATTGGAAACTTCGAAGAACCGTTTACTGCTGTGATTTCTAAGGTTCCTACGATCTAGATTATCATCTGAAATACAGCAAAATTATTGACAAAATTTCCGGTCACGAGGCCATTCAATGTGTAAAATCTTCAGGTGATGTATATATATATATATATATATATATATATATATATATATATATATATATATATATATATATATATATATATATATATATAACCCTAATATTATATATTTACGTAATACAAAAGAAAGAATAAAAACCAAGATGAAACAAATAAGTGATTACAGGTTACAAAAGGGGGCTTATCGGAGGGATCCTTGTTCCTGATAATATATCACCAGAGACAGAACTATTCAATACAAATGCCATTTATTCTATATGCAGCATTTACCACGTATTTACAATGGAGGAAGGAACTGAATTAGCATTAAAAACAAGAGAAAATAGATAGCGAACTGACTGGTAAATTTCAAGTCTTGTCAGGGTGAATATGGAAAACATAAATATCTAATCGTTATGTAGAGAATAGGTAAGCTCACAATAACGATTGCACCTACAAAGAGAATAGATGAGTGATATGGGCGGTAATTTTGTCCCCCTCCACTCGGTTTGAAAAACCCTTCACTTCCGAAATTCCAACTTAAGAATACGCATTTCTATATTTTGGACTCCTCGCCACTGAAAAATCTTATGATCCCCTCTCCCCCCATTTAGGACCGGGCTTTAATGTATTTTTAAAATCAAATAATTTTACCAGTGCTACAGTCAGCCTTTGACTAAACTTATATGTATTTTTATGATAAAAATCTTCTTTTTCCTCATTTATTTCTTTTTACATTAATAAAGATGATAAAAATAGTAGTAACATGTACCTGGAATAATCCAATTCCAACACCAAGAATTTCATTAAGATGACGAGCTTTGTCTATTTCTTCTTCATAAAGTTTGATTTCTGGATCTTCCATTGCAAAAGCTCTTACAGTGCGAATATTACTAAGTGCCTCTTCTCCAATATTTGTAGCCCGGGCTACCTTAAAAAATAAGCATAATTTTACCTATCAAGTGGCACAGCAACGTAAGCCAAAAAGCTATTTCTAAGTCATCATTCATGAAGTTGTTTCTTACGCCTAATATATAAAACCAGCCAACATACGCATAATTTTTTTTTCCAGGTGTTTAAGGTCTTTTATCCATCGCTCAAATTAACCGATCCGAAATCCAGGCTTTTCATTATTTGAATACTAACTGAAATACTCCAAAACCTATCGCCACTAGATAATTTGGCTATTTAAAAAATACCGAAAAAAAGGAGGAGCTTGGATTAGTTGGTCATTTACTCTTCATGAGTTCATATGCTTCGTAGAAGTTAGGAGAGGACCACCCATGATTGATAAAAAAAAAATTAGTACGAAGGTCACAGAAAACCTACTAATTAACAAGGCTACGAGAAAAAGAGCTCATTTAAGAGTCTTTGCTTTTCCAAATAAAATAGAAGAAGAAGGCGGGGCCGTATTATAAGAGACACCATATAAAGATTAGTTAATGCTCACCTTTAAAATTGGAAAAAGTGTACAGAACAATTTTACATAGTGGTACAAATCTGACTCTACTAAAATTTTAAAGTTTCATTCCCATTCTTTTTTAATATAATATTCAGAGTTATTCTAAATACAGTGAGTCGCCCTCTCCACCCCCCACCCCCCCCCCCCAGTCCCCTGTTATTTACAATAAAGTTATAAGAATGCTTCCAGAAAAGGAGTTCATTTATGTGTGCTTGCTTTTCAAAATTAAATGGAATAGGAAGAAGGCTGGGCCGTCTAATAAGAGGAAGGGTTCAAAATAAAAGGAATGCTACCAGCCTCTATGAGACTCCCGCTATTTCAACTAACTTCATCGTACCTAATATTTCCCACGAAAGTGTGTCCTATTAAAAACTGGTTTTTCTACAATAAGAGGAAAACTGTTACCTCCTCAGCATACATATTGTACACTTAGGCCAATAAATGAAGGCCAGGGGTTCAAACTCCTTTATATTCATTCGAAACCCTTCTAAAGGAAATTAAAAAAATTTCCCTTCTGAAAACCCTTTCCTTGTTCTGAATGAACTGTAAACAGTAGGTTTTATTTTCTCATATGACAAAACCTTTACTACCCACATTAGACCCGTGAGGCTAATGCATCTCTGCAGACTCTTTCAAATATGCATCGCTGTAGGTACAATGCTCACTGTTTTGCACAATCTTATTTAGTGATTTTCTGCTAAACTATTCAAGATGGAATCTGGAAGTTTTCTGTAAATAAGCTTAGAATCACCAGAATGAAAATTAGGATGCAAAAAAACATAAAATACAAAAACTGAAAATGTGTCGTCATGAAGAAACAACAATTCGGCAAATGGCATTATACAAATATTTCCATGCACTTAAACTTTTTTCCAAAAAGGACAATTGCATTGGTATTTTCATGTATTTTTTACGTATCTTTCAATTACTTTAATAAGGACATACAGTAGAAAGCATCACGGCCAGGTAAAACCAAAGCTGACCTCATAACATGTCCCTTAATCTTCAATAGTGAAAACTTAAAAACTAACATGTTCTCGAAGAAAAAATAATTAGATACCTGTGCTTGAGATTTTCTTGATAAATGTCGTAGGTACGAGCCAATGGCAGAGCCGACAGACATAATTATTGGCACGATCAATGCCATATATCCTGTCATAGACGGGGATATTGAGTACAGTGATATAAAGCATCCAACAACCTAAAATAATATAGTAGATAATTAAATCAAAGACTCAAACATAAGCAAATGGGTTCGTGGGCAGGGGAGGCGGACTTGGACTCCTTCTTCCTTATGAAAACTTGATAAATTTTTGATAGTTCCTTATTTTTCCTACATAAATCATAACTTTTTTTCAGCTCACCCCCTCCCCCTTAATAATCCACTGCATACGTGTCAGCCATGAAAGATAAATTACAAATAAACACTTTACAAAACTAACATAAACTCATCCGACTTGTGTAGTTCTTTGGCAAGTGAAAATGGGTTGCTTAAATGGCGTTTCTTTGCAAACTTACCCACTAACCATTGGCAAAAATTCGACAGTGACGCATAAAACAACGTACTTTGAATATCAGCCCGAAAAAAACTATTAGGTGAAGAGAGTAAGTTTGAACCAATTGATTTGTCTTCTAATGTGACAATAGCCAGGGGAGATTACACACTGAGGTGCAACTAATGTATTTTTGGAATCAGTTGAATCTAAAAGGTTTGCCATAAGAATTTAGCCTAAAAAGGTTTATGCTATCATCTTTGAAACTGCAGATGACATCTGTGGCATTGCTGATTTAAATTAAAAGTATTTATTTTTGTTGACCTCAACTAACAGTAACCCAAAACTGATTATTTTAAAAAATCAAATCGGATCGAAGAAAAAATACCATTGGAATTGCCATGGTCGAAAACTCTATACATGAAACTCACAGTGTCCTGGCTTGAACAACAAGGAAAATTGCTTTTTTTGCATTGGACGCTTTGATGTATTCTCTTTTTCCCGTTTTTTTCTTTTTCCCTGCTAGCGGAGCACTGGAACATCACAGAGAACGGTTTAAGGGCCCATTTTAAAGGAAATCACTATATCTAGCGCCTAAAAAGTAAAATGAATTAAAATAATTTTGACAAAAAACGCCATCTTTGGTTATAGTAAAATACTTCAAAAAGATCCCCAGCTAGCCATGAGACCGTAGTTCGTCTTTACTCGTCCTGCTAAGAAAAAGCCAAAGGCTTTATCGTGTCTGTACTATACGTTACCAGCACTTCTCAATTATTAATCTAACAGAAAAATTTTTGACTTTACAGAGTAACAACTAAGTGAGAAGATTAGAATAGATCATGCTTAGACTGCGAGGATACAAATCAAGCTTCACATTATTTTGTACAGAATTCATCAAAGCACTCAATCTGGATTGCCCCATGTCTTCAGCCCGTTTGACATTATTATAGACTCAAAAAGTCTTGGATTACAAGAGGACTACTAAGATCAATCCAATTAAAGAACAGGCTGTATATGAAATATTTGTCTCATCCAGATGAGATAAATCAAGCTTCATTTAAAGCTCACAAGAATTGCTTAACTAAATCTTTAAAGTCTGCTAAACAACTGTACTATTTGAAGGCATTCAATAACGCGCATGGATCTCCAAAGAAGATGTGGTCATTAATAAATGATTGTATCGACGAAATGATGACCCCTAATGGTATTACAGCTGTTAAGAGAAAAATCAACGTAGAGAAATCCCTAAATTTAGCACAAAATTCTGCTGACTTCAAACGTTTTTTACCAACCTCTACTCATCGATCCATATTCCTCACCCAATGTCATCTGCTGAATTGACAATGGTACCTCATAAGCTCAAAAATGGACAATCAGATGGAACTGACTGATCTTCTACGAATTTACTTAAATCGATTATGCCTAGTATAGTTAATTTCATGTCACATAATTAATCTTTGTTTCAAGGTTGGTATCTTTCCTTCTAGCATGAAGTCCATCTGTGTCACTGCACTACATAAAAGGGGAGACGAGAGTGACCGTCTAGCTATAGGCCTATTTCTATCTTATCTGATTTCGGAAAGATTATTGAACGTTGTTTGTATGTAACAATTGGTAATGTAAATTGTCAAATTAAGAGATAGAGCCCAGTGTATTTACGGGGGTGATATGGAAAGCATTATCTTCAAATCAGTGTTGCTTCAGTTGCTTCTAATTTATGTTAATGATATTAGTAATCCAATTACGGACCTAGGGCTAACTGCACTATTCGCTGATGCCACAGCCTTTATTGTTTCTAGAGATGATGAAAATAGTATAAAACATAATTCAACTCTTGCATTTGATGAACTAGTAACATCGTTTACGGCAAATAGGCTAGCTTCCGATACTCAGTCTAAATTCATAGTATATTCACATACATCACGAGCTCTTACAGGTCTTAAGTTGATTAAGTCTTATGTGTCAAGTACAGAGATATCACGTGTTGATTTTTTTTTGTTATCTACGTATACTGGTTGAATGGATTTTAAGTTGGAAGCCACATATTAATAGTCTAATATTGAAGCTTGGAAGGAACATCTTATTAATTGGATATTCTTCCAGTTGAACTGGCAGTTACTTTTAATTCGTTATTATTCAAAGTTAAGCACAATCTCCTTAGGTTGTCTAGCTATTTCTTTTCTTTGGATTTGTTCGCAATTGCTGGGTCACCTTCAGACTTAACTGGCAACACACGCAAACAAGGCCAGCCATTGATAATTCCAGTGGAGCCCCGTTTTTCACTAAGAAATGGTATAGTTACTGCATGGAACCAATATGAGTCTGCTTTCAATTTCGTTTTGTCGTTAGGAATCTAAAGAAATAAGTTAAATTCCTTCCCTTTGGATACTTATTAGTTATTTTACTTATTTATATATTGTTAGTATTATTAATTTGACATTTTTTGTTTTTGGGTCTTTTTCTTGGATTTTTGTTTTTCTCTTGTTGTACCATTGCCAGTATAAAAAGTAGAATGTCTACTCTGGCATGCTGAGTAATTAATATTATGTCCATTTTTTTCTTTCTTCTTTCTTTGGTTGATTATCCATATATTTCGTTATTTATTACTTTAGTTGTTTTATCTGTGCAAAAAGAACTTGTCTTTCTGCCAGATATAAGTAAACTCGGTATTTTATGTATATACGGTTGAAAAATAAATGAATATGAAACTTGCGTACCTTTACTGGTTTACTAGCTCATATGTACAAGAAGATTAGAATTTGTTCTTAAAGCAATGATGAAAAAAGTCAAACTTTAGTGTAAAAGAGTTCACAACATGTAAAGGAAAACATGTTCACTTTTACATGATTAAGTTGGATAATTGCCAGGTGGTTTCATTATCAACTTAGTTTGATGGGGTCTTGGCTAATATTGGGTATTATCAATTTATAAGGTTTATTTCTAATGACCTCTCATTTTTACACTCTTTTTTCAACAAATCCTCAAAAGCAAGATTTATGATAATTTTCCTCAATTGGTAATGAAGATGTTGACAAAAAAAAACGTCCACACAAACCGCCAATATGGCAAAAAAGTAAAAAAAAAAAATCCATAAAAAGTTTGTGATTTCTATCTTATAAATATTTCGTCTCTCTCTAGTAAAGCCTAATTTCAGGTCAGGGATAATTAAAAATGTACGCCTCACTATTGGAAAAAGGCCTAGCAAATTGAGAAAGGCCTCATTAAATTCTTGTTTAATTTTCTAGCAGTAAATATAAGCGCTACGTTCCACATACTTATAATAAGCCCCACCCCCCAAAAAAAAGAGGAAAAAATATTTTCCTAGCTCAAAAGAAACTAGCTCATGTAAATCAGCAAATTTTTTCTTTTAGTTGAGACGTAAGACTGTTTTGGGTGTCCAAACAATAAAAACTAGGTACTTACACATACTTACAAACAAATAACAAATATATTTTTTAGAACCACAGAAAATTACCAACAATGACCGTTTTGCATAATCCAAAGACCATAATCAACTCCGCACTAAAAGGCTGCAAATAGAACATGAAGTTAAGGAAAAAAGGTCAATACTAAAAATAAAAGTATATTTTATTTGCCAGACTTACCTATAAAATAACCTCTCGAAGTTTCTTCCAGATATGCAGGGGCCATAGCCAATATTCCATAAGAAAGAAAGCAATGACATTCAATTTCATTAAAACAAAAAGAAACACAAGAAATACAAATGAGAAAAGAAAAAGGAGAAAATGAAAAAGTTACCAAAAATGAGTCTAAAAGGCAAGAGACTAGCACACTAACAATGAATAGGTTGACAACCTTGATAGAAAACGTATGCTTCGATTTTCTATAGGTTACACATGTTGCCTCTTCAAGTTACATTCGTTTCTGACGGAAAAGACTATTCCAAGAACCGTACAATTATAAATGAGACTACTTACTTGAGTGACACTCCGTAAGCCATGTGAGATGCAGATTTTGAACGAACTTTTGAAGTCTTGAACATCAGAGGTGATCCTGTTCACCAGTTCTCCAGTTCTTTTTTCGTCGAAAAATGCAATGTCTTGCGTTATCAATGAGGCAAAGAGGTCAGATCGCAGGTTGGCTGCCATTCGTTCCCCAACTTGTGACAAACAAGTTATATAAGAGAATGTAAAGAATGACTAAAAAGGCAGAATAGGATAGCAAGTTAATGAAAAAAAGATTGATCTTTTGAATAAATAAGGCAGATATTCAAACTGCATTCCATTCGTGTATTTTTTTTTAAAGAAATTTTCAGACCGAATGGATCGTGAGAGCCCAGTACCCTTGTCGAAAATCGAAGACACATTTGATTCAAACAGAACATAAATGCTTAAGAAACATATTTCAAATTTAAAACGAAACATAACAATAACCTACTGTAATAAACTAAAATACTGAAACAGAATTAACATTCGCTATATATTATTCACGAAAATTGTTTAGACGTGACAAAAATCAATGAATTTATTGTTATAAGTCAAGGGTCCATTTTGTCTAAACGTCTGATATAATTTCTGGGCAATTCGCTCCAAAATAAACTTGAGGAGAAATTTCTCAAGATAAGTGTCATAAGAGCGACAGGGGAACATGCTTTTCGCTTTTACTCGGAAAAAAGAAAAATAGTGAGCGAGAGTTCAGGATTAATGTGGACCATTTTCAAAGAAATTAACTTCTAGACATATGCTCCTAGATTTAAGTAACAAAATTGGGGTCCTTACTGTTTCAACTTTTAAAGATCAGAATATAATTCTAAACCAGCCCGCAGTAAGAGATGTGACATCTTTGAGGGAAAAGGTTTCAAAACGTTTTTCAGCAGATCGTCCATTAATCACAAAAGAAATCAAAGCACTAAACAGGAAAATAAGACAGCTTTTCAGAAAAAAAAAACACAAACAAGCGACAAGCCTGAAGAATAAAATCAGAGGTGTGGCCTGCCAAGTAGAAATAGATTACTACCAAAAGGAAGTATCTCATTTACTGAATTCTAAGCCTGAACGGTACTAGAAAAGGATAAAGCAAACGACCGGTAAAACACAGATTGGACTGAATTTTGGCTATGATGAACCGGATAAAGAAACTGCAGATCGCCTTGCAACGATTGTTCAGTCACTTCCACCACTAAACTTGGATGATTTTCCGACTCAATCTCCAGATTTATGGATGACCCAATTATCACGGAATCTAAGTTCGCCCCAAATTAAAAAAAAAAGACTTAAGAGGACCAGTGTTACACCCCTTGATATTCCGGTCGATCTCATTAAGTTTTCTAGAATTTTTGAGTGCGTCGTTAACTTTAATATTTTAGAAGATTACTATATCAAGCCTGTATCCACAAAATAAAAAAAAAAGCATTTCAGAACACTATCCACAAAAAGGATGCCACCTATGATTTTACTGGCATGCGCCATATTACGATGATTCCTATTTTTTTTTTTACAAAATTTCATTGCTCTCTGGTTGAAAACTATTATTCTAGATAAAATTTACCGTAAAAAAATCGGGGATATTCTCGGAAAATCAACAAGCCATTGCTCGGTAAGTTTTCTTGATAAGATATAATGCTCCAGATGAACCAGAGCACTGGGTCAACCTCATTGCAACTGAGCTAAATAAACCATTCGACTTGATCTACCATAGTACCCTTATCCACAAGCTACTGAAAGTTTCCAATGTTGATGCATATTTGGTAAGAATAGCTCCTAATTTTCTTTCAGATGTAAGTAAAAAAAAAAAAAAAAGAAAAAAAAAAGAAAAAATCAGCCTAATCTGACTCCCAGCCAATTCACTGTGGAGTTCCCCAGAGAACAATTTTACGCCCTTTACTTTTTTGGTTATGATAAATGAGTTGGCAAAAGATGAGTTGGGTGGCTTGAAGTTTGTCGATGATTGATTAGTAATGGAGATGTGTGAAAATAGTTTTTCGAGGGAGGCAGATAGAATCATGGCGTGTTTGTCGCACTAAGAGGAGCACAAAATGGTCGTTAATTGTGAAAAATCACACGTGTTAACTTATCATTTTCTGAGGGATTACTCATCTCTTGCTTTAGAGAATGTTTCAGATTACAGCGTCACGAACATCAAACTTAGGAATATCTGTTTACTCGTCATGGTATACCAGCAACCCACCCATTGCATATTTTCTTACGTTTATCCGACCGCTGGTAGAACATGCTTGTCCCGTTTGGCATTACGGGCTGACCTCATATCAGAAGGACCACCTAAAAAGGATCCAATACCGAGCTCATCTGCTAGTTTCCGAATCCCCAAAAGTCGCTTATTGCTCGCTTTTAAGACAACTTTCCCTTACAACTCTTTCAGCACGCCAAAATGAAATGTGTTTTAAGTTTGGTGCCGGTATTTTGGCAAATCCATGGCTTCGTGAAATCCTCCCCCACTCGTCAATAATTATATATTTATAATTGCTTAAGTTCATCACTATTTTTATTCGCTGTTGACTTTTTAAATTTTAATTTGATTTTTGTTTTCCCTTTTTGTTCAGGAAGTAAGAAATTTTAGTATTTTAGGTTCTAGTTTGACTCTGTGTTATTTTGAGTTTCATTATCTACTTTATATTTTTTGTTCAATTGCGCGTACATTTGTATGACGATGGCTAAGGCTGTGATTGTTATATATTTAGTGCCTTTTCAAAGCATTTTAGAGTTTAGTTCGACTGTGTTTATATTATTTCGGGTTATATTATTTACATAATATTTTTTTACTCAGTTAATGATAAATTTGTAATTTGATGGCTGTGATTATTATATGTTTAGTGCCTTATCTTTTAATGTGACAAAATGACCAATGATTGGCATGGATGTGTAAAGCGCATAATAATAAAATCGTTTGAGTTTGTAAAGGTGAGAACAAGTAATCAAAACAAATCCAAGAGGAAATAGATAACGAATTTTATTACGAACATCCTCTTTTGTACTTACAGCATTGAAAGCAAAAATAAAAGTTTTAGTAAAATAAGATTTTGATCTGCTGAGCTTTAAGCTATTAATTTCAATATATATAAAATATCCAGTTTCATTTTATTAGTTATTCCCAAGGACTGTTCAAGACACATACACTTTAAAACGATTTATATTACAGATAATTTTTTGTACTTAATACGACATTAAAATTAAAAAAATACCGTGAAATAAAAGGTTGAACTAATGAGCTTTTGGTAGCTATATCAAATATTCATTTTAATTTTATTAGTTCTTTCCAAGATTGTTCAAGACACGTATAGCTTTCAGTAAGTGCCAATGACGCAGAAGGCTTTAGACTTTTACAGTTAGGGGATGGGGTAATAGCCAAATTCTTGTAAGTAGTAATTTTTGTTCGTTTTAAACTTGATTTGCACTTTCAATTTTAGTTTTACTTCTATTAAGAGTTATTTATTCGTTTATATTAATACCCGTTGTATGTTTCTTTACTGTGACTGCTTATTTGATTTCTGTTCCTTTTGGGCTTCATTTATTCTTTAATAGTGATTTCTGGATGTTTTGAATAAAAATTTTCAACTAAATGCCATCAGACATTCCTGGGACATGTCAGATACGCCCTTCTAGCAACATAGATGAGCATAGTATCTTTTGATTGAACATTTTTACCCTTAGCCGCTCCTAACACATTGAAGACATACTCTGTTGATAAAATGGATGGACATAGTGTCTTTTAATTTAGTTAAAATAACCTTAAGCATTCGCTGACAGTTCAAGCACTGTTCAACATAACCTGAAAGCTTCCATTTAATATCCTTTACCATTCCTGAGATATTGCTGATACCCCCTTTTGAAAACCAGGATGCACATAATGCACATATTTTCTTTAACGTCCCCTAACATTCTCTGGAAGCGTTCACAAGTAAATTTAAACCCAGTTGCAAACAGCCGCAGTCACAGTAGCAAGTTGTCGCAGTCAGAATTAATCACTTTTACAGCCGCAGCTAATCACACTTGCAGCCGCAGTAGTCGACCTGAAAGTTTCAAGCTAATACCCTAAACCGTTCCTAAAATATTGCAGAAATTACGTTTTTGATAGCGTGAATGCAGATAGTACCTTTATATTAGATCACCATGCCCCTCGAAATTCCACGAAATTTCAGCTCAATACCCAGAGCCTTTTCGGATCCATCCATGATCAAACATCCCCCCAATATTGCCCTGGGGCTGTGGGGGCATACGAGATCCAAGCAAATGAGTCACATCCAATGTTATTACGACCACCCCTTCCAGATAAACCTATTACGAGCCTGGGGCATAAGTTACGACCCTTAACCTCGGGCTCTCCGGGGTTTGTGTCAACCCCGTAAGCATTGCTATATGATCTTTAGACAATTTTGAACAAAATAGCAACCTCAAAATTTCGATCAGGTATATTTGGAGGAAACAGGGCGCAGGGGATACTTTCAATACTGTCTCTTTTGACACTTAAAAAGGGAACTACAACTCTTAATTTCCAATCAAACGAGCCTCCTTTAAAGTTTATACGACCACCCTTTCAATAAAAACCATGCATACCCTCGAGGCATAACTTATAACCCTTGCCCCGGGCTGTGGGAGGTATTGTCAACCCCGGAAGCATTGTTATATGATCTTGGGACTATTTTGAACAAAATGATCCGCTCAAAATTTTATAGATAGATTTGTGGAAAGGAGGGCGTGAAGGGGGACTATTGCTCTCCGATCACTTTGACATAAAAAGAGAACTAGAAGTTTCAATTTTTAGTCAAATGAGCCTCTTTCAAAGTTTATACAACCAACTCTTCCGTAAAAAACCTTATATGCCCCAGGGGCATAACTTAAAACCCTTGTCCTCACGCCCTGGGGGTTGTGTCAGCCTCGGAGGCATTTGTATTTGATCTTTAGACTAATTTGAACAAAATGGCTATTCCAAATTTCGATCTGATGTATTTGGAGAATAGAGGGCTGAGAGAGAAGGGGGTAGTTACCCTCTGATCACTTTTGAATATTAAGAAGGAAGCCAGAACTTTCAATTTCAAATCAATTAAGCCTCCTCCAAAGTTTATACAACCACCTTTTCCATTAAGAGCCTTTTATACCCTGGGGAATAAACTACAATACCTGCCCCCAGGCTCTAAGGGGTTGTGTCGAACCAGATTTTTTATTAACGCTGTAGCGTTGCCTCTGGTACATTTTAAAGAAAAAAGCTTAAAAGGAAGAAAAAATTGACGAAAGAAGTACTTTAAAAACGTAAAAATTAAATGAATTGTTAGAAATATTTTATGTCAACTTTACGAAAAATAGGTGTGATGTTGCCGTCCCACAAACTCCAAAAGTCCAGGATAAAAAATAGGCTATACTGAATACTAAATACACAGCTCAAATTGAGTATAATTAAGCCAATTTACTTCAGTTTTTTTTTAGAAGAATCTTTAGTCTTCCGATTTTACTATCATGGACTTGTAGCTAGTCTTAAACAAGCATTTATGCACATGTCATTTGTAACTACTAGGCCCTTTCATTTGTGATGCGATCATTATACGACCAATTCTTTATGCGGTCGAATCGTGTTGTTTTTATCAACTTTACTTTATCAAAGTATGATAAGTTTTTAGAAATACTGTCAGGGGCGTCGTTTTTTGGGGGGAAGGGAAGGGAGCAGTTACCCCTCCCCCCGAATTATTTGGAGAAAAAACTATTATATAGCCTAGCTCATGCCCCTTTACTATCCGGATACGGACCCCTCTTGCCCCCCCCCACCAATACAAATGCTAGAGCTAATCATTTTGAAAGTAATTGAGCATTCAGAAATTTAAAAAAAAATCTTTAAGAAGATTGAACAAGCAATACCGTCATGGTAGTTTGTCACGTATTGATAGTATGTAACTAATTACTTTTTGATTTTACTAATTAGATTTGATCAAAAAGTCGTCGAGTTGAACAAAACCAGCAAAACAATTGTCTTTCATAAGATTAGACATAACTTACCACAGCCACAGGTCAATGTCCAAGCCGCAACGCTATTAAGGTTTTGAATAAGTCTTTGTTTTTCTCTGCCTATCACCCGTTCACGGTGATTTATTTATTAAATCAATTATGGATGAAAATTTCCACCAAATATTGTATTATTGTGCTGTCACAAGAAGTGCATATACTGATAAATTTGGGAGTTGTGACAAAGAGAGTTAAGAAGTAACTTATTTTTCTCGTTGATAAGCCAAGTTAAAAAATGAGTTAATAAACAGTGCTGTCAGACAGCAGATTGCTGAAAAAAGAGAATTGGGGACTACTATAATTAATACTAACAGCTCAATGCAGCATCAGCCCACGAGAGGCCAACACAGCTACGCACGCTCCTGCCCCATCCCAGTCTATTTAAAGCCACCCTCCTTACACCCTCCCCGGAAGTTTTCACTTCTCTTAAATTATTTCTTAAGACATCCTCCCACCCCATTCCCGGACAAACTTATTTTCGTTTGTCACAAGACAGTTGGCCGATAAGGACAATCTTTGTTAATCTGCCATCCTTCATCCACAAAACGTGTCCTAGCCATCTCAACTTTACTCTCATAGCCATAGAAAGCAGGATTGAACCATATTTTTCGTAAAGCTTACTGTTTAAGATACAGTCAGTCAATCGGATACCCAACACAGTCCGTAGGCAATTTCACTTGAAAAGATTTAGCATTTCCACCACCGTTTTTCGGGGCGCCCAAGCTTCAGAGCCGTATTTAACCAGTGCCATCACTGTGGCTTCCAATGTTTTAATTTTCATTCGCAGATATATCTTTCTATTCTTCCAAACTTCTCTCAACCGTGAAGACACCCTTGGCTATTCTTCTTTTAATATCTTCACTGCACTAACCGTCTTTATTAACAATACTACCTAGATAAGTTAAGCTGTCCATTTTATCGATCATCTCGTTGCGCTCCATCACCTTTTCACCTTCATTTATTCCTGTTCTTTGTGACCAAGTCGTCTTAACTTTAACTTTTAACCCTATTCTTGCAACTTGAACTCGCAAAACCTCTAAGAACTTCATTGACTGTGCTAAAATTTCCATCTAGGATGCTTGAGGCATCAGCTAATCGAACTCTAGAAGTTCCACTTCCCCATTTGATTCTGCGTTCTCCCATTCCGTTTGCTCTGCTCCTTATGACAAATTCCATAAAAAAAGATCCATGCTAAACCATACTAAGCCTATTTAATACTAAACCAGCTACTAACGTCATTTCCTACCTTAACCACAGAAACGTTATTTATGTACATAGCTCTGATCACTTCAATGTATTTATCCAGTATACCATACAAGGATAGGACCTTTGCTAAAGCTCTTCAATCAGCTGAATCAAACACTTGCTCATAATCTTTAAAACTGAGGACTGATGGCACTTGATGACAAAGGCACTTCTCAATTATTAATCTAAGAGTCAGAATCTAGTCTACCCTTCCCAAAACCAGACTGTTCTTCGAAAATTTATCTAGAGCATCTAAATTAGAGCAAGTCTAAAAAGCATCATCATACCAAGGAATGTGCTTTCTACATAAACTAGGCTAATGCCTCTATAATTACAACACCCACTCTTATTACCTTTCTTACAGAGGGTTTAAAAATTTTTTTTCCTAAAGCCACTAGGTACTACCACTTTTTCAAAAATCATGTTCATAGTCTTCAGTAGCTTATCTCTAACCTCATAGCCACCATATTTAAAAAATTCATTTACCACACTACGCCTTGTGCCTTATTATTTTTTAATCCTTTAAGTATAGTCACTAATTCTTCCTCACAAAATAAATATTCCTTCATATCCACAGCGTCATAAAGGTTTTTCATTCTTTTTTATATCTTTTTCCGTAACTCGTCACGGTTTAGCATATTCTCAAATGTTCAGCCCATCTCTCTTTAACTCTTGTCTTATCACTAATTGCAGCCCCGTTCCTATATTTCACTGGGACAAGCCCAGACAGGCTAATCTCTCTCAATTTATTAACATGCACGTACAATATTCTACTATTATGCCGTCTCGTTGCATCTTCCATATCTTAAGCAATGGTATCCATGGTCTCCACTCTACACCTCTTTAATTCATATTTTAATGCTTTCTCCACTTTCTTTAAATTCCTCTTATTTTCATACGATCTATCCCTCAAATGACTCTTGCACACGCCCTTCCTCCTCTCTGTTCAGCCTAAAGCATTTTGAGTAATGCCCCTAGTTGCGTTTCTGACTTTCTTCCCTAAGACCTCATCAGCAACTTTACAAAATGTCTCCTAAAATTGTTATATCAATCTTCTACATAGTCAAATTTTAAATTTTTCAGTTCAGTATAGTCTTAAAATCTCATCCTAGAGTCTCCAATGTCATAGCTTCTCAGAAGGCAGTTACTCGTCCTAAATTTCCGCTCAAAATTAGCCCCAGACACTACTAGATGGTTATCTTTGCTTTTAAAATCAATAACAGCAATCCTATATACCCTTATATCTTCTATTAATCTTGCAAGTCTTTGGTTTACAATCATCTGAGTCACAATTATCTCCATCAGTTACTTCTACTGTGGCATCCACTAATAAGACTAATACCCTACACTTTTTAGCTATAAAACGAGCGACTAGCACCATATTATTAATACCCTCTTTGCTTAGACAAAATTTAGTAGCTTTCTCATTCATCATGAGCCCTACTCCCGCCTATGCATCCCATTCTCCTTGCCTAAGCAAATAAATCCTATATCCCCAAATTTGATATTTTCTATCCCTAGTGTACAAGTTTCCAAAACTCCTAATAAGTCCAGTTCGAAGTGTTTGAAGTCGTTAGTCAAAATATCGATACGATAGTTGTTTTTAACGTTATTACATTCCAAGTTGCAATTCTCATATTCTTTAAACCATTGAGATCATTATGGCCTCAGGGAAAGCAATGGTCCCAGAGCCAGTACAGGACGGAGAATAAAACATCTTCTCAAGTCTACGCAAAGTGCTTAAGTCGGCTTAGAACCAGACAACAAGAAATCCCTGGGACCTTCAGTCGCATGGAGGCTTTGTGCAATCTCATTTCTAAGCTAATTTCGTGGTTTGTCACAAAGGTGAGATAACTGTACAAGCAAGAGACATTAGCAGTATACCACAAATCCAAAAGGCCGGACACCCACCTCACCATAACCGGTTTCCCGTCCAAAAGTGGTTTCATGAACTACCAGTTAAGTGACAATGAATTTTGGTTTGAATGACGATAAAGTAATAGCTTTATATACACCATTTATGGGAAATGAGAGAAATTCTTAGTAATTATAGGTAATCGTATTTAAATTATTATGTTGTTTTTAGTCAACATAAAAAGAAAAACAAATGAAAAAGACAACTTCAATAAACGTAAGTTACTGGGCTGAAAAGTCATCTGTTTTTTATTTGTCACAAATTATATTATTAGATTTAGTGAGCTGCTGTTATAATTGTTATAACCTAACAGAAAAATTCAGAAGAATTTCTTTAAGATTTTTAGGCAATGGAAAATAACGAAAAGACCGACGGAAGTCCCCGTGGACATCTTAGCACAATGCAACTGAAACAATCGGAGCAAATCAAGTGAAGGGATGGTAAGTTTCCTATCTAAGGGGTTTCGGACAAGGCGGTTCTAATGGTGTGCTTCTTATTTTGATCTGAAACTATTTTTGGGAATTATGGACTATTGTGCTTCTTAGTATTGAACGTTACCGTTTCTTACTAGGTTGCTAGCTACCGCTGCAACTCAGAATAATGAGGCAACTTGACAGTATGCATTCTTATATAATAGTATCTGACGTCATTGCAAACTACTCAATGATGTCCCTAATGGTTATAACGTATGATGCATTACGTCGTTCGGCATTTTGCATATGAAAATGCAGTTTTTGTCAAAAATTGCATTTTAAAATTGAAGAAAAAACTATAGAATTCTGAAAATTACTTTAAAGCATTCTAAGATACTTAATAATAGCATTCCTTCAGGTATACCCATAATCTTTTTCTCTTATAAGACATAATTTTACCTCTTATAAAGACATCTGACACATTATAAATTTAAGTACAAATTTTTTTTTACCTGTGCTAAGTAGTAGAGGCAGAGTTTGGTTGCTGGTTGTCGAATAGCATCTAAATACGAGACAATAATTTCACCCAATTCTCTTGCTTCTTGACGCCCAAGCGAAAACTGAGACACAACATCAACAACATTTCCTAGGAGACGTGGAATCTCTATGTTTAGAATAGCAACAATGAATGCACTCTGAAAAAAAGTCAAAGCTGATTATAGGTATGAATAATGACTATTCTTTTTTATGTGCCACTTAGCCTACAGCTCATAAGCCTGTCAACTGTACGATAAAACCATATGTTATCCTGGTACACCGTGATAGTTTCAACCTACATTTTTAGAGGTATAACGTTAACCCATGGCTTCACCAACATTTCCCAACTCTTTCTACTCCCAAATTATCAACAGAAAACTAGGTATGTTGTACCTTACTTGAACCAGAAGCACGTACATTTTCACTAAGTATGATTAGAGATCTGAAGCACTATACGCTCGCCGATCCCCCTCCACCAACCCTCCCGCAACCAGCTTCTTGGCAAAAACGCAGTAGACGAGAGATCCCTTCAATCCCCTCGCCTGTTCCTTTTCCGGCTTTTCAGCAGAGGCAGCAATGTTCCGCCTTGTTTAAACAAATAACAAGCAACGATTTTTTATCTATCAGACTTGAGGCGAAAAACAGGTTTCCAATTTATACAGGATATATCCCATATCCAGATTCTCTTTGGAAATGGATGTTAGGGACACTTTAAGGTACAGAGCAAAAGTAATCATTTTCAGATGTTGTCATGTTCATTTCAGTCAAGAGATTTTAGTAGAATTTATTACTGATTGAAGGCCGGACTAAATGAAACTTCCATCACACTCCTTTCTACTTAAATAGCTATCAACATGAAGACGACATTCAGCAGCTTTTCTTTGAATGTACATCTGCTTCAAGGGATTCCAGCATTTGTATAACATAATTTCTGGGGTTCAAAAATCCATTAAAATGACTGTTATTCCTCACTAGTTTCCCTCTCAGACAGATCCAAACATCTTTAAATAATGATTAACTTCCTAAAGAACAACATAATCGGCTAGTCCATGGATAGTGGATGCCACACTAGCTTTTCTACAAACCAGCACAAAGAGGTGAAAAGGCCTTCCTTGTGTGGCTCATAATCACTCCCTGGACAGGTGAGTTTAGAACTACAAAAATGATTTCTAATTACTTTAGATGCTTTCTAATAGTGCTCCTCGCATTTCTGCATTTGTTAATTTGACAGATTTTCTTCAAAAAACATAAGTGACATGGATGTAGAAACAAACATGATTGGATAACGACTGAGAGTATTTACTAGTGTGTCTAACTTACCGTTACGTTTTTAAACTTGTTTGGGATAGATTTTCCCAAGCTTGCTTCAGTTTTTCAAACAATTTATGCATGCATGATTACATAAGCAGTTCAATTCTACAGCTGTAACTGCTTTTGATCAACAAAAAACGAAAGAAAAAAAGCAGCAACTAAGCAAAATCGAGACTTTTGAGCTATTGTATAATGTTTAAGCCGAGATTTGAAAGCTAGATTAGTTTACTAGGTGGCAAAACTGACTAAACTGGTGAGTATATTCAAGTCAAAAATGTTTTGAGAGGATATTAAAAAAAAAGATGTTTCATTCAATATTGCAAAATATAAACAAATGAAAAAAATAAGAAATCTGTTTGCATTTCGGTGGGTGACAGCAATAAAGCTAATGATTCTGTTAAGGCTTTTCTTATTCTATGATGACTGCAAGGCGTTTTGAAACTAAACTCTACTTACAAAAGGGGGAATTGATTAATCCCATATGGTGTTTAGTAATCCATATAAAACCGTAGTGATCGATAACCGTAGTAAACCATAGCTTAGCGCATTCGTGAACGTCACGATCAACAAGAATACACCATGGCATAACAGGTTGATAGCCGCGGCTTCCAAAATGTGATGCCAATTAACTACAACATACTGGGGTTGTGCACACCTCAACATAACGAAAATTGTATTTTTTTTTTTTTAAGTAGTAAGAAAGCTTTAAAATATGAAGTAAGAAGCTGTAAAGTGAATGCTATAGATAAAATGGCTGAAGATAGGGAAGAAACAGCCAGAAGCCTTAATATTTTCCTGGAATTTAAAAAAATAAAGAAGGAACAGGAAATCAGGACTTGTTCCAGATAAAGATAAGAACTGGGCCAGAATTATTGATAAGAAAAGAGTTAAAGATTGATGGACAGAACCTTCAAATAAATTGCTGTAAAATAAATTACAATGAATCCTACATGGTAAAAAAAGGTGCGCACAAGGTGCAAATTAAAATATGAAATTTCGCCCTTTCTTTACAGAAACAACATTTATATATAAATGATTCCCCAGGATTAAATTACTTACAACAATGGCACCAATAAGTTGCCATAACTGTGGTTTAAGGTACTCGAACAGTTTCCTCCATGAGAACTCAGGTTGCACAGCTACCAGTTTCGAGCCAACATCGAACCGTGTCGTAACTTTTAATGCTTCACATCTAGCTTTTTTCCAATTTATTACCTGACAACCAGCAAACAAAGCCGCAGAACCTCCCGTGACAAGCTTTATCGACGGCTTTCTGATAATACACAAGAAATGAGAGGTTGCATTCCTACAAAGTAAAACAAAACATTGTACCAAAAGATTCATAATTTCTCAGGAATCTCAAAAAATGCTGACAAGTTTAACCGAGAGCAAGAGATTTCTCAAAACCACAAATTCTTACAAAAAGACCTCTAGGGAATTTATACAAAGAGAAAAGAACAATAATGTTAAGAATTATTTTTAGCGTCATTCTAGGCTTCATAAAATTATATACACTGGCGAATAATTACAAATCAGCGATTATAATGGAAGGTCATTGCCTCTCCGAGAGAATAGGGAGGCTGAAAACTTCAACTGTCAATTTTTAAATCCAAATTCCTATCTTTTAATGATCTGTTCATATAAATATAGAAGGAGGGGGCGTAAGAGGGATAAAATTTAACCTTTAATCCCCCTTCATTCCGATAAGTATGATTGGACTACGCTGCTAAGTGGCCAAGTGGATGGCTCTTTCCTTACCAGGAGCTTTGTTTTTACCAAGGTTTAAACTGGAATTTGCAATTTCTACTTGTTTACCACGAGAAACATTCCCCCCTTGTTCCCACTTCCCGCGAATGTAAAAATAGGGTTGAAGAAGGGAATGGTGGCCTTCGACGCAAATAAAAGAGTCTTGGATCAGACAGTTCGCATAAACAAACTGATAGTAACGACCACGTGTTGAAACGGAACTCCTAAAAAACGAAGTTTTGATTACAGCGTATATGCAACAACAAAATTTATTACTAAAACAGAATATAAACATGTAAAACACATTAAGTTGGAATTCTCATACAATTCTACCAGCAAATGAAACTTTGCATAATTTTAGAGAAAGGCGTTAATATCATTTAAAAACGGGCGCAATTTTAATAAAATTATATAACACATTGATAAAAATTGCATACAATGAAGTTAAACATACATGAAAACCCTATTGCCTACCATGTACAAATATCAAATTTCTTATTTTCCCACTGAAGGTTGGTCTTGCATGTTTTTTTTTTTTTTTTTTTTTTGCCACGAGGGATCGTATCGAACTGAGAGTTGGCTATTATTAAGAGGCTTCATCCAACTGAAAAAAAAATAGTACACTTTTTAAGCAGCAAAAGATATTATGTCACAGAAAAGCGAGCAAAAATTATGAGAACTGAGACGGATAAAATTTACTCATAATGCTTTAAATATACGACAAATCGATTAATGCATGGCACAAATTTCTACATAAGACTCCTTGGGGGAAACATGAGTTAATTAACCCCTAGCTCAGAGAGGAAGGAATATTATAAGATCACTTTGCAAAAAAACACTAAATATCGAATCGGTTTTTATGTAGCCTCTTGGTAGGGGCCATACTGGCTTGCTGTACACTTTTAGTCTCCAAAAATGCATGCAGTCCATAAGAGTGAACGGTTATTATGGAATGTTTTATCAAATAAAACTAACGCCTCTAGAGTGTTGCAAACCATCAATCAGGCTGTTGCCCAACACATTCTTTAATAAGAAACAAGGCACTTATGGCCTAATTATTTACAAGATTATAGATTTATAATGCGATCCCCCTCCCCTGAATTTAGCAGAATGTATATGTAAATCAACACAAGAAGAACCGTATGGTGTAGGTGATGAAGGGTAAAAGCTCCACTCTCATTATGGAGATGATAGAAGAAGTTATTGAAGGGGTTCGTGCAGAAGGAGTTATCATAAAAACTTCGAAAGGGGCTCATTCTATTTAATACTGAAAAAGCTAGTGCCCTTCTTAATAGTTGAAGGTGATTGGAGAGAACCCCACCCCCCACGCCCATCCTTTCACCCAAATAAACCAGGTCAAAATTTTGAGATAGCCATTTTTTCAGAGTAGTTGAAATGTCCGGAAATTATATCTTTGAGGATGACAATCCCCCCTCACAGAAACCTCAGAGCAAGGGTCGTAAGTTATTCCTTGGGGGCATATAAGGTTTATATAGAAAGAATGGTCGTATAAACTTCAGAGGGGCCCATTGGACTGGCAATCAGAACTTACCAGTGTACCGTAAGGCCATACTGGCTTGCGATACACTTTTAGCCTCCGAAAAAATGCAGTCCATAAAGTGGACGGTTATTATGGACTATCTTATCAAATAAAACTAACGGCTCTAGAGTGTTGCAAACCATCGACCAGGCTGTTGCCCATCAGATTCTTTAATAAGAAACAGGGCACTTAAGGCCTCAAAAAGCAAATTGGAGCCTTATTTTAAACTTACTGTGAGAGGTGCTTCAGAAAAGACGAAACATTATTTATAGGATTAGAGATTTAACCTGCGAACTCCCCCCCCCCGAATTTAGCAGAATGTATATGTAAATCAACATTAGAAGAACAGTATAGCGTGAGAGGTGCTTCAGAAAAAATAAAAAAAAAAACTATTTATAGGATTATAGTTTTAACCTACAAACCCCCCCTCCCCAAATTTAGCAGAATGTATATGTAAATCAACATAACAAGAACAGTATAGTGTAGGTGATTAGGGGTAAAAGCTCCACTCTCATTATGGAGATGATAGGAGTTTGTATAGAAGGAGTTATAATAGAAACTTCGAAAAGGGCTCGTTCACTTGGAAAATGACAGGGCAAGTGCCCTTTTTAATAGTCAAAAGTGATTGGAGGAAACCCACCCACACGCATCATTCCCCCAAATATATCAAATCAAAATTTTGAAATAGCTATTTTGTTCAGCGTAGTTGAAAGGTCGGGAAATTATGTCTTTGAGGACGACAATCCCCCCCACCCAGAAACCTCAGAGCAAGGGTTGTAAGTTATTCCCTGGGAGTTTAAAAGGTTATTATAGAAAGGATGGTCATATAAACCTCGGAAAGGCTAATTGGACTGTCAATCAGAAGTTCTAGCGCCCTTTTGAGAGTCGGAGTGACGAAGTGACCCCTTTTTCTGGTTTTAGACTAGGGCACTTTTTATAGAAAAAACTGTCGTAGAAACTTCAAAAAGAGCTCAATTGATACGAAATTTAAAGTTTAAGAAATTTCTCTTTTAAGAATCAAAAGCTATGGAGGCAAATTAGCCCCTCCCTCCACCTTCCCTAAGACCTGCTTTTCCCCAAACGCATCCTATCAAAATCGTGAGAGCCATTTCTTCACAATAGTCACAAGAGTATATAACAATGCCTTCAGGGTGGACATGACCCTCCAGAGCCCAGGTTGTAAGTTATCCTTCAGGCGTATAAGATTTTTAAGGAACGGATGGTTGTGTAAACTTTGGATCGGATGGGGCTAGTGTGATTAGAATTTGGAAGATCTAGTTGCACTTTGGAAAAGTCAAAAGTAAATGGAGGGTGACCATTCCCTCCCCCACAAGCGAACTTTGAATTACAGTTTCAAGAGAGGTATTTTGTTCAGCATTGTTGAAAGGTCCAATAATTATGTCTTTGGGGATGTCCACCTCCCCAAGTCCACCTGTTAAGGGCTGTAAGTTAGGCAATTCGTTCATTGACTACATACAGTAGGTGCTATTTAGAAAGGTATGTATGTTTGAGCTTTATTTTCCGAAAATTCGAAGAGAATTCAGGTGACCCTTTCAGAGAATGTTGAGGGGAGTGTTGAACTACTCAAAACACGTAAGTTGTAAGTAATACGGGTTGTAAGGCAATGTGTGTATGGTTGCAAATAAGACACTTCAGCAATATATCGAGAACAACTGTGTGTATTAAGTTGAAACTTATAAAAAATATAAACAAAAAAGAATATGTCAATAAAAAACCTACAGAAATTAATTTAAAAACTTTTCCCATAAAACAAGTTTCTCAAAGAAAAGTAGATAGCTCCATTAAATTCATGAAATAATCAATGAAATAATCTTTCAAGTCTATAACTACCCCAAATCATCATCAATAAATAAATGGAACTGAAAAGAACAGAAATTACAAGAACTAACCGAGTCAAACACAAAACGAACAAAAATAAACAAGAGAAGTGCGGACAACGCTCATGCATTCTCAAGACCAGAACATAATTTGCAATTTACTGAAACCAAAATACATTTAAATGTTTTTCCTTTTTTGACTTTTATCAATAAAAAATTCTTGAAACTTTAAGGAATAAATATCAATATTTGTATATTAAACTGACAATCCAAGGTCATTTTTTTTCTGGGAAACGGGGACGGTGTAAAGAGGGGGCGTTGAATAGATCAGGATAGAGAAGGGCTGTGCGCAGCTGTGTTGGCCTTAGGCGGCTTAGTGCAGCAGTGAGTTGTTAGTAGTAGTAGTATTCTCGATGCATAGTGAAAGTAATTATTGATTTGTTATTGCATTTCTCTTGCATATAAGCCTCTTTCTTGCAGCATGAACGGAAAAAAATAGCCTAAATAGTGCAGTATGGCAAATGGAATATTTCGTTTCTTTTTAGTTTTGATTTCGGTCTTTACTTTTGTCTTAAAAGAATGGCCTTTGAAGTTAATTTTCCTTGTTTCTAATATCATATTTAAGATATTTCAGGGAGTTTACTTCCAGGACCATAAATTTTTGTATATTTGTAAATCTTCCTTGTTGGAAATGATTATCCCGAAATCAGAGTTCGATTTTGCTACAGGATCTCTCATGAAGAAGTCCCTATCAACTCATAAATAAGGCTCTAAAACTCGCGGCTCATTCAATTGAAAATTGAAAGGTCTAGTGCCCTTTTTAATAGACAAAAGTAATTGGAGGGACCCCCCACGCCCATCATTTCCCCCAAATATATCGAATCAAAATTTTCAGATAGCCATTTTGTTCAGCGTAGTTTAAGGGTCCAGAAATTGTATCTATGAGGATGACAGCCCCCCCCCCAGAAACCTCAGAGCAAGGGTTGTAAGTTATTCCCTGGAGAAATATAAGGTTTTTACAGAAAGGGTAGTCGTATAAACTTCAAAGCGGCTCATTGGACTGGCAATCAGAAGTTCTAGTGCCCTTTTTAACCGTCAAAAGAGGGCAACCATTCACCCAATACACCCATAATTTCTCCAAATGCGTGCAATCTAAATTCTGAGATATCCATTTTGCTCGTCGCAGTTGGAAGATCCAGATTCAGTCTTTGAAGATAGACCCCCCCCAGCCCCCACGGGAAAGGCTGTAAATTACGCCCCGGGGGCATTTAAGGTTTTTATGGAGACTTTGGAGGGGGCTCATTGGATAGGAAATCAAAATTTCTAGTGCCTTTTTTAAAAGTCTAAGTGATTGGAGTGCGACTAGCCCCCCCCCCTCCTTACGGTCTATTTTCCAAAATACATCCGATACATATTTTAAGATATTTATTTGTTCGAAAATAGTCCAAAGATAACATAACAAGGCCTTTCAGGTTGACAAGACCCCTGGGGACATAGTGGGATCATAGGGCAGTCTGGGGGCATAGGTTGTAAGTTATGCCCATATAAGCTTAATAGCTTTTTATGGAAGGGCATATAAGATTTTTATGGAACGGGTGGATGTGTGAAGTTTAGAGGAGGCTCATTTGATCAAAAATTTAAAGTTATGGTTCCCTTTTAAGAATTAAAAATGATGGAGGGCAACTAGTCCCCCCCCCACTCTCCCTGACAACTTCTTTTCTCCAAACGCGCCCGATGAAAATTGTGGGATATACATTTTTTCACAACAGTCCTAAGAGCATATAACAATGCCTTTGGGGTGGACATAACCCTCCAAAGCCCATGGGTATGGGTTGTAAGTTATCCCCTGGGCATATAAGGCTTTCGTGGAACGGATGATCGTGTAAACTTTAGATTAGATGGGGCTCATTTGATTGGAATTTGGAAGATCTAGTGCCCTTTTGAAAAGGAAAAAGTGAATTGAGGGTAACCAGTCCCTCTCCCATAAGCCTATCATTTACCCAAACACACCCGACTAAAATTTTAAGAGAACTATTTTGTTCAGTATTGTTGAAAATCCAATAATTATATCTTTGGGGATGTAAAAGTCCCCACAGTCCTTATGTTAAGGGCTATAAGTTAGACAATTCCTTCATTGACTACATATAGTAGGTGTTATTTAGAAAGTTATGCATGTTTAAGCTTTATTTTCCAAAAATCCGAAGTGAATTCAGGTGACCCTTTCAGAGAATGTTGAGGGGAGTGTTGAACTAACTCAAAACACGTTTTATGTATACGGGTTGTCAAAAGAGCGTAACTCATAAATGACTTGGTATATTAATTTGGAACTTTCAGAAAATTATAATGGAATGGATCAAAAAGGGAGTATTTGCACGCTACTACAACTACTGTTACAACTACTACTACTGCTACCACACTAATCCACTTACAATATTGAGAGAAAATTAACTAAATCAAAAGACACTATGTGAATGCACATTGTCAAAACAGCGTATTTCAAAAATCAATTTGGTTATTAAGTTGAAACTTTCAGAGAATGCTAAAAGGAGAAGATTATCTGACCAAAAGGCAATATCTGCACGCTATTAGTAATACTTCTATCACTGCTACATTTACTCCTACTACTACTGCTTCAACAACTACTTCTATTACAACTAATCGTAAGGCAATGCGTTAATGCTGCTGCTTCTACTAGTACTACCCCTACTACTATTAATACTACTACTAATAATATAAATGCCATTATTATGACTACTATTACAACTAACGACTAAGGGTATGAAGGTGAAATTTTCAGAATTTTTTTCTTTTTTTGGGAGGGGGATGACCTTAATCCCAACACGCCGTCTGTATGGTGGTCGTCAAAAGGGTGTGACAGCAATATCTTAGGATCAGTTTGGTGTGTGAAGTTGAAACTAATAGGGCTTGTTGTGGAAGGTGTTGAACTTACCAAAAGAAAATATTAGCATCCTATTGCTACTGCTTCTACTCATGGTACAACTACTTTTAGTATTATTACTACTTCTAATACTACTACTGCCACTAAAGCTAAGGTTACTACTATTAATTCTACTGCTACAACTACCACTGCTGCTACTAAAACCAAGGACATTAAAACGAAAAATTTGTTAAATATTAAAAATTTATGGAACTAAATTGAAGCAAACTATTCCCACACAGGTTATTAAGAGCATATATCAGAAATGCTTGAGGAACGGTACATGACACTAATTTTGCACTCTCAGCGTGTGTTGAAGGGGATGTTGATGAAACCAAGTGCACTATGCGCACAATTCTACTAATGGTGCTATAACTATTGCTACTGCCAAAACTAAGAGTATTAATATGAATCTTTCAATGAATATTTAGGCAAATGTTGAGTTAAATCAAAAAGCTCTAGTTCTATTTTCAGGATTCAAAAGAGATTGGAGGGTCAGCAGCCCTCCTCCAAAGTCTTCTAATTTTCCAAACACATTCAGTCAACATTTTTAGAGAGTCATTTTGCTTAGCATAGTAGAACGGTTCAGTAGCCATGTCTCTAGGAATATTGGGTATGCCAACCCCCAACAATTATGTAATTGGCCCAATATGCTTTAAATTATACCTTACTTTAAAACGAAATCAAAACGCACTATGTGCATGGTTGCAAATAAGACACCTCAGCAATATATCCAGAACAACTGTGGTTGAAAATTTCGAGGCTACTGTATAACTAATTCTATTCTGAAAATTTAAATGTATCACAAGAGTGTTAGTGTACCCAAGTTGTCAAAGAGCATAGAAAGTACTTTTTGAGAATGATATGATATTTTACTTCTCAGGGCAACTTGAGGAGGTATAACATTAAATTAAAAAATACTATTTGTGTCAGGGTTAAACGTTAACGAAAATGTTTCGCCAATATACAAACAGCAATTCAATCTATGGATTCTTATAGATATTAAATGAAAAAAAAAACATTTTTTTTTCAACTGAAAGTAAGGAGCTACATTAAAACTTAAAACAAACAGAAATTATTCCGTATATGAAAGGGGCTGTCCCCTCCTGAACGCCCCGATCTTCACGCTAAAGTTTGACTCTTTGTTACAGTTTACTTTTTCAAACAATAAAACAAGAACTAAGAGCTCATATGGCACTTGTGACGAGGTCGGAAGAACCAAGAGCTCATATGGTATGAGCTCTAACAAAATTCTAAGAACCAATAGATTGATTTAAAAGGAAAATCAGAGGCTTAATGCCGGTCGGGATTTAAAATAAGAGCTCTGAGTCACGATGTCCTTCTAAATATCAAGAAACAATTGAGATTCGATCACCCACTCGTAAGTTATAAATACCTCATTTTTTCTAATTTTTCCTCTCCCTTTAGCCCCTCAGATGGTCGAATCTGGGAAAGCGACTTTATCAAGTCAATTTGTGCAGCTCCCTGACACGCCTACCAATTTTCACAGTCTTAGCACGTCTAGAAGTACCAAACTCGCCAAAGCACTGAACCCCTCCCCACAACTCCCCCAAAGAGAGCGAATCCAGTACGGTTACAGCAATCATGTATCTACGACATTTGCTTATTCGATCCACCAAGCTTCATCTCGATTCCTCCACTCTAAGTGTTTTCCAAGATTTCCGATTTCCCCCTCCAACTCCCCCCAATGTCAACAGATCTGGTCAGTATTTGAAATAAGAGCTCTGAGACATGAATTTATTATAAATATCAAATTTCATTAAGATCCGGTCACCCGGGCTTAGGTTAAAAATACCTCAATTTTTCTAATTCTTCCAAATTAACCCACCCCCCAGCTCCTCCAAAGAGAACGGATCCGTTCCAATTATGTCAATCACGTATCTTGAATTTGTGCTTATTCTTCCCATCAAGTTTCATCCCGATCTCTCCACTATAAGCGTTTTCCAAGATTTCTGTTTCCCTCCTCCAACCCCCTATATATCAAGTTTCATCAAGATCCGATCACCTATTCGCAAGATAAAATACCCCAATTTTCACGTTTTCTACGAATTCCAGTTTCCCTCTCCAACTCCCCCCAATACCATAGGATCTGGTCGGAATTTAAAATAAGAGCTTTAGAGCACAAGATCCTTCTAAATATCAAATTTCATTAAGATCTGGTCACCCGTTCGTAAGCTACAAATACCTCATTTTTCCGAATTACCCCCCCCCCCCAACTACCCCAAAGAGAGCGGACCCGGTCCGGTTATGTCAATCACGTATCTAAGACTTCTGCTTATTTTTCCCACCAAGTTTCATCCCGATCCCTCCACTCTAAGCGTTTTCCATGATTTTAAGTTCCCCCTCCCAACTCCCCGCAATGTCACCAGATCTGGTCGGGATTTAAAATAAGAGCTTTGAGACACGATATCCTTCTAAATATCAAATTTCATTGAGATCCGATCACCCGTTCGTAAGCTAAAATACCTCATTTTTTCTATTTTTTCCGAATTAACTGGCCCCCCACTCCCTCCCCAGATGGCCAAATCTGGAAAATGACTATTTCCAATTTAATCTGGCCCGGTCCCTGATACGCCTGCCAAATTTCATCGTCCTAGCTTACCTGGAAGTGCCTAAAGTAGCAAAACCAGCACCGACAGACAGACCGACAGAATTTGCGATTGCTATATGTCACTTGGTTAATACCAAGTGCCATAAAATATCTATCTTCCGGCAAATAATACAAAGTTCCACATTTTTGTAGATAGGACACAAAACGAGCAAAAATGAATAGGAGAAGTGCTGACAACACCCAAGCCTTCTCAGGACCAGAACATGATTTGCAATTTATTAAAAACAAAATACATTTTAAATGTTTTATCAACAAAAAATTCTTGAAAATTTAAGGAATAAATATCAGTATTTGTATATTAAACTGACAATCCCAGCTCATTTATTTTTTTTCTGAGAACTGTCTTTTTTCCTGGGAAACGGGAGTTTACAGGGACGGTAAAGAGGGAGGCGTTGAATAGATTGGTATGGAGAAGGGTCGTGCGTAGCTGTGTTGTCCTTAGGCGGCTTGGTGCTGCAGTGAGTTGTTAGCAGTAGCAGTATTCTCGATACATAATGGAAGTAATCACTGATTTGTTATAACATTGCTCTTGCATGTAAGCCTCTTTCTTACAGCATGAACGGAAAATTAATTAACCTAAATAGTGCAGTATGGCAAAAGGACTATTTTGTTTCTTTTTCAGTTTTGATTTCGGTCTTTACGTTTGTTAAAAGAATAGTCCTTGAAGCAAATTTTATTTGTCTCTAGTTTCATATTTAAGATATTTCAGGGATTTTACTTCAAGGACCATAAATGTTTATATACTTGTATATCTTCCTCGTTGGAAATGATTATTCTGAAATCAGATTTCAATTTTACTACAGGGTCTCCCATGACGAGTTCCCTATCAACTCATAAATAAGGCTCTAGACCTCTCAGTTCCCCTCTTACAGATTCTATAACCAAGTCGCTGATAATTCATGAAACACCTACGTAGTTTGTGGCCATAATAATTTTCTGGTTCAATTTTATTTTGGATGCCATTACTTTAACAACAAATATATATATATATATATATATATATATATATATATATATATATATATGTATATATATATATATATATATATATATAAGCTATGGTTAGAAAAGTCGTCCGCCAGAATATAAAGCAGTAAAGCCTATCCGACGCAGTTTGGGCGTCACAGCTTACAGAGAAAGGCTTTTGGCGTGTACATGTCGAAAAGCGATGCGATACTGCCCAATTCCAGCCGTTAGATATGGACGACTTCCACATTGAAGTGGCACATCCAACGTGCCACAACTCCTGACGTTCCAGCAGGATAAAACAATGTGTAGATAGAAGGCTCCCCGTAATGGTCGGTACTTTTTTAGCTGACAACATTTTCCATGTTGTTTTACAAACATTTTATTTAAGGGAAAACTATAGTCATTGTTAAGAGCAAGAACAGCGCATATTTCACTACATGCAGGAGGGTTAAACCGTGTATAGTCAGCACATTCTTGTACAATGAAAATGAGCTTCACGTTTGGATGTTGTTGTCCCAGTGAAGCAGCACGTTGATTTACATCCTCCTCCACTTCTTGCATTTTCATATGATCTTTGGCATGGTTGTTTGTATCTCACAATATTTCTTCTAATAGAAGCCATTAAGTTATGGGAGATCCCATAATTTAAAGGATGTGTAAGGCGTTCGTCAATAGCTTCATCAGGGTTAAAAAAAAAATACATTTGGCTACACGAAGGTGGTTCAAAATTAACTAGTGTTTTGTGATGGATGTGCTGCCAAACTGATCCTGTGATAAATTTGCAAAGCTACTTTGAAGTTAAAATTGAAGCTTCATTTCATTGAAATTTGGCTTAGACTTCTAACTAAATATTTCGTTGTGTAATACTTTAATTACAATTCAATGAGATTTTTGCTACTTTTTATTCCATGCCTTTTTCTTTAGCTATTCGGATTCATATGTCATCATTTGTAATTTTGCATGCATCATAGATACTAAAAACAATACGACAACCCCCAGAGAAAAAAGGTGCAATTTTTACTCTTTGAATGTATATAAATGTGACCCAACTCATATTTTTTTTTCTTGTAACTCAGCTGTTCCATGCCTCTTTCTTCAACTTTTGGGAGTTATTTGTCATATTTTGTGATTCTGTATTTTTCGAAGAAACTTAACACAATACAAACATTTCTGAGGGAAAAGGATTTAGTTTTTGGAATGTATATAAAACTGACGTCACTCAGTAATTTGTTTCTGGCATGAATTCAATTACTTTGTCCTGTTTATTTGTCACAGGCACTAAAATAGTTATATTCCATTCCAGGGCTGTTAAGATATTCATATGTTATTTAATTTCCTTTCATTCTGTGTATCTCTGCAGAAGCTAAAACATATATATATATATATATATATATATATATATATATATATATATATATATATATATATATATATATATATATATATATATATATATATATATATATATATATATATATATATATATATATATACACATATATATATATATATATATATATATATATATATATATATATATATATATATACATATATATATATATATATATATATATATAATTATAACTTTATATATTTATTTTCAAAAAGTACACACTTTACTCTATTTAACAGCATAGGTGCCAAGTTTTGTTTAAGAACTTATCATGCCTCTCAACTAGTTTTAAAACAACTTCTGTATAAAAACTCGATATAAGGTCCACCAAATAAAGCCATGCCTATTCCCGAATACGCTATGATTTTGCGCTGGGAGAAAGGATGTTCGTCCTTCAAATTTTCAGGGGAGTGTGCGTGTTTCCATTCCATGTTCTGTTGCCTTGATTTGGGCGTGATAAGTGAAACCCATATTTTACCTCCAGTTCAACGGGTTGCCACATAAGTTGCAACCGTTAAAAATGACAACGACGTAAAAACAAAACAGCAGTAAACTCTTGGTTATTGGAGCTGGTGGCAAGTTCTTATGAAAACTTTACTTTAAAATTAGTTGAGAGGTATGATAAGTGTTTCAAAAATTTGGTAACTACGTCGAAAAAAAAAGAGTAAATAAACTTAATTTTTATGGCACTTGGCATCTACTAAGTGACATATAGCGATCGCAAATTCTGTTGGTCTGTCGGTCTGTCTGTCCTGATTTTGCTAGTTTAGGCACTTCCAGGTAAGCAAGGACAAAGAAATTTGGAAAATGCTTAAAGTGGAGGGATCCAGATGAAACTTGGTGGGAAAAATAAGCACGAGTCCTAGATACGTGATTGACATAACCGGAACGGATCAGCTCTGTTTGGGGGAGTTGGAGGGGGGGAGGGAGGATTAATTATGAAAAATTAGAAAAAATGGGGTATTTTTAACTTACGAAGGAGTGATCGAATCTTAATGAAGTTTCATATTTAGAAGGACCTCGTTACTCAGATCTTTTTAAATACCGATCGGATCCAGTGCCATTGGGGGGGGGGCGAAAATCTTGGAAAACGCTTAAAGCAGAGAAATCAGGATGAAACTTTGTGGAAGAATAAGCACAAGTTCAAGGTACGTGACTGACATAAGCGGACTGGATCCATTCTTTTTGGTGGAGTTGGGGGGGGGGGGGGGTAATTTGGAAAAATATGAAAAAATGAGGTATTTTTAACTTACGAGCGGGTGATCAGATTTTAATGAAATTTGATATTTAGATGGATCTTGTGCTTTAGAATTCTCATTTTAAATCCCGACCAGATCCAGTGACACTGGCGAGAGTTGGAGGGGGAAACCAGAATTCTTGGAAAACGTGAACATTGAGGTATCTTTGTCTTACAAATGGGTGATCGGATCTTAACGAAACTTGAAATATAGAAGGATCTTATGTCTCAGATGCTCTATTTTCAAATCGGATCCGAGGACATAGGGGGTTGGAGGGGGGAAACAGAAATCTTGGAAAATACTTAGAGAGGAGATATCAGGATGAAACTTGATGGGAAGAATAAGCACAAGTTAGAGATACTTGATTGACATAATTGGAACGGACCCATTCTCTTTGGGGGAGTTGGGGGTGTTAATTTGAAAAAAATTAGAAAAATTGAGGTATTTTTAACTTAAGAACGGGTGACTGGATCTTAATGAAGTTTGATATTTAGAAGGAACTCATGTCTCAGAGCTCTTATTTTAAATCCCAACCAGATTTTTTGACATTGGGGGGGGGAGAGAATTGGCTGAGGAAACCGGAGATCTTGGAAAACGCTTAGAGTGGAGAGGTCGGGATGAAACTTAGTGGGTAGAATAAGCAAATGTCGTAGATACGTGATTGACGTAACCGGACTGGATGTGGTCTCTTTGGGGGAGTTAGGGGATGAAGTTCAGTGCTTTTGCGAGTTTGGTGCTTCTGGACGTGCTAGGATGACGAAAATTGGTAGGCGTGTCAGAGAGCTGAACAAATTGATTTGATAAAGTCGTTTTCCCCAATTTTACCATCTGGAGGGCTGAAGGGAGAGGAAAAATTAGAAAAAATGAGGTATTTTTAACTTACGAATGGGTGATTGGATCGTAATGAATTTTCATATTTAGACGGACCTTGTGACTCAGACCTTTTATTTTAAATCCCGACCAGCATGAAGCCTCTGATTTTCATTTTAAATCAATCTATTGATTCTTAAAATTTTGCTAGAGCTCATACCATATGAGCTCTTTGCTCTTCCAGCCTCGTCTCAAGTGCCATGTGAGCTCTTAGCTCTTGTCTCAAAATAATCTATTGTTTTGTACTTATGTTCAAACGGACCTTAAGTAAAAAAACATGCCTCATATATATATATATATATATATATATATATATATATATATATATATATATATATATATATATATATATATATATATATATATATATATATATATATATATATAGTATATGTGTATGTGTGGGTGTATATATATATATATATATATATATATATATATATATATATATATATATATATATATATATATATATATATATATATATATATATATATATATGTATATATATATATATATATATATATATATATATATATATATATATATATATATATATATATATATATATATATAAACTTTTCTAACCTCAGATAGCCAACACGGCATAACAGCATACTGGATTTGGTTGTGTTTCTGGGAAGACAACTTTTTGCAAACAAATCAGGCTTCAACAAATCCAACTATGTTTTGATAATAAAGACTAGCAATTTATACCCTAAAAAGAAATGCAGAGATTTAGAAAAACTAAAAATTCTATCTTTCAAGCATTAATGGGTATGGCTTGAACAAAACAAAAACAAATTTGCAAAACAATCTAAACCCCAAAGACAATCAAAACCCTTCCAAAAAGTAACCCCCCTGCCCGAAAAATACCCTTAGCAGCTGGGTTTTCTCCACTCACTTTTGACTTATCAAAAAAGACTAGAGCTCCCCTACTCCCCACTGATTTTTATGAAAATTTTCTCCTCACTGAAAATTCCCACAGACAATCACCCACGAAAAAATGTCTGTATGTTACCCATTAACAAATACTATTTGTAAGCCATGGACAAATTACAAACTTAAAAAAGCAGTTAAACTGCTACAATGGGGTTCTCTTGTTGTTTTGTAGTTAGGGAGGGAGGAAGATACCTCAAAGGGTGCATTTTAATGCCAAAACATCCCAGCTCTCATTGGGCCATCAGATAAATACGCAAATAGATCAGAGCGAGAGACAAGGAAAGGGTGGAGGTGAGAAACTGATTTATAATCCCCAGGGCCATAGCAATTCGGCACTTCAGTGCGTTTTTAGTCTACATTTTTCAGATTTTCGAAGGAATACAAGGAGATATTGCGGAAGAGTTGAAGGACAATAATCTTTGTTTGTTTTAAGTTTCAACTTTGCTCTTTACTCTCAAATGCAAAACTTTATTTTTGTAAATTACTAGTATTAAAGAATGAACTATAGTCCATATTAATTGATCTCATTTTAATAGTGGTCATTATTACGTTTATCAAAGAACCCTAGAAGGAAACTGGTGCTTATACAACAATGAAAAAGAAAGAATTGTAAGCCAAACTGAGACTGACTTCTTATGTATGACTTTCTTAGTTCTAGTTCTCTAGAGAAGTGTTTGTAGGGAAATTGAATATACCTTAGCAAGTTGCTATAAATTTTATTTTTTTTTATTTTTTTGTAATTCATCACACACATTAGCCTTATATCTTTTCAGACAAGCCATACAGAACAATGACTATAAAAAGAAATCCTCGAAATAATCTGACAATTTTTGACAAACTAGTTGATAGCATACGCTTTATGCAAGCTTTGACCAACTCCTTTTTCTCCCTGTGCTTTGTATTACCATTTGGTAGCAGTTTAACTAATCAGTGACTAGCAGGTCTGGATGAGAAGCAGGCAGGTTTTTATGCATTTGCAGAGACTAAAATTTGATTGAAATGAAATGGACAATTTCTGTCATGAAGCTGCCTAAAAGGTTTAAATATCTGATCAAAGATTTGTATCTATTTTTATAAATAGGTCAAGTATATTCAGACTCTTCTTTCAAAATTGCTAGCTTGTTTTGTTGTTACTTAACAAACCAGTTGATTTTTTCAACGTGATTTTCAAGTCTACAGTGATATTATAGTTATTGTTGAGGTGCTAATTTCTGCAAGATGGTTATGAAGTTAGAAGTGTGCGTCCTAGCATGCAAAATCCTAAATTTTATATTGGAAGAATTCTTCATTTTTTTTTCCTCTTGTAAAGGAATCCTCAATATATCACGGTAAATAACAATGCCCAGGTAAAGTAGAAACATATGCCCTCATTGCAAAGGGAGGTGTAACATAATGGAATTGTCCAACCTTTTATTTCCCTAAAAATAGCAATATAACAGTACGATTGTAGAAAAAGTATAAACACCAGAGAACCAGATAAAGTAGAAACATATGCCCTCATTGCAAAGGGAGGTGTAACATAATGGAATTGTCCAACCTTTTATTTTCCTAAAAATAGCAATATAACAGTACAATTGTAGAAAAACATACACTAAAAACTAAAGCTAATTAATTGGTAATGAATGAATATACAATGAAAAAACAGTTCCATCATGGCTAAGACCACTGTGTAATTTTAATTGTAGATGCATTTCTGTTTTCAATGCCTAAACATGTGTCATTTTTTTAGTTATGGATAACAAAGTTTTTGTAATAAACTGTTATTTTTTTGTAACTGTCAAGTTTGTCTGTAGTATTCTCTAAAGGTGTCTTATCTCCCCTAGATCAAATTTGATTAGAAATTGAATACAAAAATAAGTTTTCAACTGAAATAAAGGAGCAACATTACAACATAAAACGAAAAAGATCATTCCATATAAATAAAAAAGATCATGGCAGTGTTGTTTCTCCATTAAATTTACATAAAAATGAGCAAAGATTAATTAAAAAATACAGTTTTTCCAAGGGAAGTAAAGAGCAAAGTTGAAACTTAAAATGAACAAAAATTATTGCTTCACATATAGGCTATCAACAAAAGTAGTACAGATAAACCAACTAGTTATACTTTCCTATGTTTGTAGGATTATAGAAAACTAGCACTTTACTGAAAACACAAAACAATACAGGAGTCTTGTACAGTAAAAGCAAACCAATTAAAGAAACTTCTTACAGCATAAAAAAGCATTTTAGGATTGTTGCTTTTTTTTTTATTTATTTGGTATCACTTCTGTCCAATGGCTCAGTCCAATGAATGGCTCTGATTTTGTTTCTGAAAAGGACATTTTAAGATCAGTCTGTAGACAGGTTCAGAGTGAAGCCACCTTGATATAATTAAGAATATAGGCTAGGTTTAGAATTTGTATCATAACTTGAAATTCTCTGCTGTATAGAGAGAAATAACCAGATTTCCACAGTTCATATTATACCATATTTAATCTTCATTTTGAGTAATACTTTAGGCATATTTCTTACAATTTAAAATTGTATATTATTCACTATTGGTTTTATAGCTGGTGGGACCAAAATATTACCTGACAAATCAATCCAATATTTCTGTGTGCTGTTCAATGACTTTGCTGTTATTAAAAAAAAAACATTAATTTTTATGCTCATGTTTTTAAGATAATTTTAATTATATACTGAAAGTTACTAATAACACAGCTGGTGTAAAGCTATAAAAAGCTTTACAGATTAGTTTGTTCCTACAAACATGGGAAAATATTACTGGTTGGTTTATTTGTACTAGTTTTATTGATATATATTAGACAAACTGTGAAGCAATAATTTTTGTTTGTTTTAAGTTTCAACTTTGCTCTTAACTTCCCTAGGCAAAACTTTGTTTTTTAAAATTAATTATATTGAAGGACAAATTATAGCCCATAGTAATTGAAGTACTAAAATAATGCTAGTTGCAGCTGCAGGTGTGACCTAGTATAGAGAAAACCACTGCCCATAGCAACCAAAAGTTGAAAAATACATTATGAAAAAACCTAATGACAAAAAATGCTACCTGACACTGATTCCAGAATGGCAACTATTTCTTCCATTCATATTTAAAAAAAAGTTTTAAACAAATAAAAATAAGTATATGGTGATTTCTAGAACAAGCCTGAAACCTCTTGAAAATGGTGTCAGATAGAAATGAAAAGTGAAGCATTGGAATCAGCATGGTCAAAAACCTTCAACAAGAGAATTGCAGTTCCCCACCAAAGAAGAAAGTTTCAAGGTGTCTACTAACAACCTTGACTTGCTGACAAGTACCTTATATGTATTTGAAGCTCTTTATGGCTAGCAAAATTTGTTGTTTTGTAATACTGTAATACAGAAAAATCAGTTTCATTGACATCTTTGCGCAATAAATTCAAGAAATACAGGGAAAACCCCCTGATTAACTAGAAATTTTAATTTGTAAGAACTCAGTGTCTTCTTTTCTATAAATATTGCAAGTGAACATTGCTTTAAACAAAGCACTGGTCACTGTATCTGTTGTGTGGAAAATTCTCAAAATTCTACTCAAATAACAGGAATTGCATTTTCAGAACTAAAGGCAGTGAAAAAACTAAAAGTCTACAGGTCTACAGGCTAAAGTATGTCCTGGGAAGGTATTTTAAAGTACCCACCTCCACTTCTTCTCCCTCTAGAGGGCCCTAAGATTTGCCTTCATGACCTATTGAAATTTTGATAGAACAACATTTTACCTTAATTTTCAGTTACTAGTTGCTTTTTCTCTGCCTTTAGTTCTGAAAATACAATTCCTGTTATTTGAGTAGAATTTTGAGCCATATTGATGTTTATTTTTCAAAATTTAGGAAATGTATTTGTATCTTTAAAACCTGATAAAATGGAATTGAGCAAAGTTATGAAGCTGAAAACAATCTTGTTGTACTTCAAATGAGCATAAGATCTATTTTGCAAGGTTTCACTTTTATAACACATATACTTTTAAAGGTCATCAAAGGTCAGGGTCCTCTAGAGGGAGAGGGAGTGAAGGTAGTTGCTTCAAAATACCTTCCCAGGACATACTTTAGGCTGTAGATTTGTCCCTGAAAGTTTCATTTTCCTAACCTAAACCCTTTCTGAGATAGCAAGAAGTCAATTAACTAGAATTTTACCAAGAAAAGCAACTAGTAACTGAAAATTAAGGTAAAATGTTGTTTTGTCAAAATTTCAATAGGTATAGACTTGTCATGTAGGCAAATTTCAGGGTCCTCTAGAGGGAGAAAAAGTGTAGGTGGGTACTTAAAAATAGCTTCCCGGGACATAATTTAGCCTGTAGACCCATCCCTGACAGTTTCGTTTTCCTAACCTAAACCCTTTCTGAGATAGCAAGAAGTCAATTAACTAGAATTTTAAATTATTTTGTGTTTGAAATTAACTTTGACTCTACTTCAGGGTATATATTTCCAAATTTGGGGGGAGTGGGTAAAGTTACTTTTGGGGGGAAGAGTAAACTTACCTCTATACTCAAAATTGGATCCTGAATCCAAATTTATCATTTATTTGTGATAAAATAAATTTTAATCCTACATCTCCCCCCAATGTGCAAAAATATACCCTGAATTGGTATATAGGCCCATATATGGGTGGGGTAAAGTTCATTTCCAATGCAAATGAATGTTAAACTTGGATTTAGGATACAATTCTGACTATATGGATATGTTTTTTCTTGACTATCTGAATAATCAGTTAACATAAACAATACCCAAATATTTTTAATTCCAGGTCTGTACCAACCTGCACACCTAAATAGGCCTTTCCTAAAATCGGAACATTCAAAAACACGTGTGACTTTGCATTTGAAAATCAGTTTAGACTCGAAAGAAACAGCCATCTAAGAAATTTATTTGACTTCTTGAAAAAGCTTACAGTGGCAGCAACAAATCTATCAAATAGCAACGAAAGACTGCAAACCAAAAAGGTGATGTGTTGGCCACCTGACACAGTGTAAATAAAAATTTATCAGAAATTAAGGATTTTTCTAAGGACAGCCATAACTTTAAGGGCCATTATTGAATTTTAGGAACCAATGTACGACCCCTGCTGTATAAATTAGGCCTTTCCTGAACGTTGAAGAATCCATACCTCTGTCAAAATCTCTAAGAAAAAAATAGCTATGTTAACAACTGGCAGACGAAAACATGCGAGTTGTGCTACAATTTAATTACCGAAACTCAAGCTGTACTAAAACCAAGCGAATAAGAAATAATATTCAATAAACTCTAATTGGAAAAGAATAATATGTATTAAAATTTCGTGATGGAAAAGAAAGATGTTTATAAGAATTTAGTTTGCAGAAAAAAAAGTTATTATAATTTATTGGGGAAACAGAGTTATTTTAGGGCTTTTTCAAAGAAATACAATTGCATTAAATTTTGTGAAATAAGCTGTGATAAAATTTGTTACAAGAAGAAAGTTGTATTTAAACATTAACAACAAACAAAAATCGTCTTTTGTAAAAACCTAGTGAACAAAAACGACAAATTATACTAAAATTCAATTATCTGTCTTGGCAAATTATGTGTAATAAGTAGTATCAAACAAGAGAATATAGTTAAAGAATGCTTTAATCGACTTCGATAAATAGTCTATTGGAATAATTTGATCTGTAGATGGTTTCAACTAACTACAAGTTTCCAGCGAAAAAGTCAATTCATATGAATAACAACTGTATATTATGATGGAATGCTCAAACATTGAAATATATACGTTGGTAGCTCCAGTGCCTCAACATAGCTCTTAGAACACACAAAGTATGCAAAATTTAAAATGATATCATGGTAATCATATTAAATAAAAATATCGAAGAGTGAGCGAATCATCTCCAGCGTCAACAATTGTTACCAGTAACTCTGACGGGCCAAGATGCGAAATTTGAATAGCCCCAAAAAAGGAAGAGTAACCTTAGAAAATATTAATAAAGCCAAGTAAATACAATGAGTTGCTTTTTAGCGAAGAAAATATCTTATGATTATTCTTAAGTCACTCTTATAATACATATATAAGCAATCTCAAATATCTAAGATTGTCAGTAAAAACATCGAATTACTAAAATGTTGACGATGAATTATCCCAATAAAAGAAGTATAATTTAAAAAAGGGTTCATCAAGTCATGAGTATAGATTGAACTAAATTTTAGAGCCTAATATACTTTGTCATTATGCCTAATTCACTCAAACGTAGAATGTAAATCGTCACAAATATTTAAACATGTTACCAGCAACCAGTGGTGGTTCCATTATTTTTTTTTGGGGGGGGCATAGTTGGTTACTTCGATAAACTTGCGAACAAAGAAACACCTGCAATTTAAAAGGAACCTCAATAATTATATGTCGTAAGTAGGTAGTGGAAACGGTCGTAAATTTAATTTAGAATCTGGTGAAGATTAAAGTTCTAATAAACCTGTTGAAATTAAAATGGTATAAAAATAAACAGTGTCAACTTTGACAAAATTTCAAAAATTGACTAATCAAAATTTTACTTTTCATAACAACGTAGCACATCTTTCCACTTTTTAAAGTTTCATATATTTCGCTTAAGTTACAGAATTCAAAATTTTATAAGAAAAGTCTATTTCTGCATTTCCACAGCCGTCACATATATTTATTACACGGTTATTGTCTACCCCAATATTTTTTTGAGTGTTTGTAATGGCTAGTCCTGTCAAACTTGATATACCACTGGATATCGGAGAGGATAGGGCCAGAATTTGTTTCTTATGATAATGGATTGTAGATAGTATGTGATAGTGTCGAAGAGGGGCAAGCATTGGCTCAGGAGAAATTAAAATTAGTAGAAACATGAGCCAAGGAAAATCATGTACAGGTTTCTGTCCAGAAAAAAAGCAATGGTAATCACAGGAAATAAAAAAATACTTTGCTCTTCACCTTTTTCTAAATAGAACCCAAATTGAAATAGTGAATGAATGTAAATAGGTTGGAATTATTATTGGCAGAAATATATGAGATTTAAAACTTATATAAGACAGTTCAAGAGAGTGTGTGCAAATATATTGAATTTATGAATATGTTACGTGAAGCAAATTTTGGCCCAAAATTTTGCTTTTTGATGGTTTTCCACGCAAAAGACATCAGGACAAAAATGGAATGCTTCCATTTTGTTATATAATTTCTGGGAGTTTATAACGAGAAAATTCGTAATTCTATTTCTCGAATTAAAAGTCACTGACCTTAATAGGGAGGGAGGATGATCACTACTAGTCGAACAGATTGGATTTTGATTGAAAGGAATAAGAGATGGTACATTGGCATTCGTTGAGCAGTCTATGTCAACAAGGATACGTTGACAGGGCTCAGTTTTTGGAGCATGACTGGTTGTTCTTAAAAAAACAATAACTGGGATCATCAGCTGACCCCGTTTGCCGAAATGCTTGTGGCCTCATTTCTGCTTCTACGGTTAGACAGGAGCTCTTGGGGCAGTGGTCTGTCATCTGGTGTTCTTCCGAGCAAATTTAACTCTACAAGTTTTGAAAAAAGATGGTGCCACAATTGACTCAGGTGAAAACAGTCCAATTAAGACTTCTTTATTACATATTAATGACATGAATAATATGACAAGTTTAGCTAACCAAAAATCCAGTGAAAGTGTAAAATTATGTGCTGGATTTTTTGAAGCAAAGAAATTATTTGATAAACTTGATTTATAGTTTACTTTTCTGTTAAAAGACTTCAGGGAACTATTTGAAAATCTTCAATTGTATCGTTCCCAAGATCGTAGTTGACACTTAAATAAGAAATTCTAAAACTTTAAGAAGAAGGAAGAATTTTTGAAAGAAAAAATCAAATACAAGAAAGAACCTGATACAATAGTTTGGAAAAGAATATAAATTTTTCTATTCTTCACTCATTCACAGTCAAAATGCACGTGATGTACAACAAGACTCAAATGCAGTGCTTCCACTTTGTTTTTCTGAAAATCAGTAACGACTCCAAAAAAGTCGGGAGATTATCGGGAGTTTTTTTTTTAAGTCGGGGAAAAAATCAGGAGGTTTTAAACAGCAGTTTTGTCTCACATACCAGTTGTATTGCTGGTAAAAATGTCAGTAATAGAGAGACAGAACAAAGTAGAATCGAAAATATGTTTTAGAGTCTTAAGTCCGGTCTTCACCTCCCGGAGCTTCCGGAATCTGGGCTTCCAGATTAGGCCTATTCTTTGACGTCTTCTTCTTCTTGCATCTCGAATATGAACCGGTCCGAAAGTATATCAAAATCATCCGGAAAAAAGGGGCTTTTGAACTTCCAGATTTTCGGAATTTTGAATTATCGCAGAAGAAATTCAAAAAAAATCTCGGAAAATCTGGGAACCCAGATTCCGGAAGGTGAAGACTTATTGTTACTCCAAAATTAGCTATCAACAAGGAACAATGTTTCTTTCATACAAAACTTACGCAAACTAAATGGTTTTATTGAAAGTCATCTAAAACTACTTGTTCACATAATTAGAACTAGAATTACGAATACGAGTAACAGAACTCAGGCAGAATTTTCACTGTATCACACTGCAGCTAAAACTATTTGATCACATAACTTGAACTAGAATTATGAATACGAATCACAGTCAGAATTTTCACTAGATCACACTGCAGCTAATCTTGATCGTCAACGGTATTGTTTGCTCTTTCTGGGGCCAGACGAGCTCGCGCTAAAGAAGCCGATTTCAAGATAGCGGCACTAGCTTCAGTAGCGGTTGCGGAAGCAACTACGCCTTTCAGTAACTGCCTCATGCTCCCATTTACGACCAGAGACTGAGGTGTCACCTTAAGCCTACTCATGCCAAGTTTAGTCTGAAGTGTTGAACTAGTCGTAACTGTCGACAGGCAGTTACGTTTGTCTGTTTTGACGTCCTTCAAAGTACTAAACAGTCTCTCCGCTATTACGTTCGAAAACGGTAGAGCGTACAGGTACTCAACGACAAGCCTCAGGTTACCAAACTTTGGTTTGCTGTTAGAGTATTTCTGGGCAAATATAAGCTTCCAGTAGTCAGTTACTTAGAGCAAACTGGCATCTTCGCCATTTGGCTGTCTTACGGAGCTCTGCTCTCTCCACTCTCTGTCTATCAGACTTTTGGACCAGGAGGGTAAGCTATATTTCGCCAAAAATGGTGCCAGGCTAGGAGGATTCAGATCCTGACCCTGGACAGGGTCAAGTAGTTCTGAGAAGGCGAAAATGTCCGAGTCGAACGAGAAGCGGTTTTTAATCTGGACCACCACTTCCTTGATAAAATTCTCTCGCGGTAGAATAAACCTTGTCAACTTCGTTGGGATTGGCATTTCGTCCATATAGTCTTATATACATGACAAAAGTACAGCACGTGTCCACTGCAATGCGCTCTGACTATAAATCTCACTATCAACACTCCTGACTTGCAGGGTTCTCTCAAAATATAACATAACAAGACCAAAGGTTTCGATGAGATCCCATAAATTTTATATTTGATCCAGACAATTGCGTCTTGTGAATCCGGTCTTCGCCAGACTCTTGAATATCTGTACTATTTAATATTTGACCAATGACTGGTCTTCCGAGAAAACAAAGTTCAGGTTTGGATTCAGCATGTGGTTTTTACCCTATCTTTGATCAAAGCTTCCTGCCTTGCTTCTACCAAATATCCGTTTTCGGGCGGATTCCCGGTGAACTACTTGTCCAGCAAAAACTAAATCTCAAAATAAATTAAGTACATCCCCTTAATCTTATATCGAAACTCTAATCAACTTCAGATAAACTTTAAACTTTAAAAAAAATCAGATTTTGGCCGACTCCGGGCGAACTATTTGCCCGGCGAGCCTTATTTGCTCTCCTTACCACTATATCAAACCTCTTATTAACATTAAATTTTACTTTTTAAAATTTTCCGGTTTAGGCCTAGTTCCGGGCGAACTGTATGTCCGGGTAGAAAATAGTTGTCATATATGGATTCAGTATATTTCTTACCCCTAAACTGAACATTTAATCAACCATAAATAAAACTTTTAATTTTTTTCCGGATTTGGCCGGATTCCGGGCAAACTAATCGTCCGGATAGTTGACGATTGTCATATACGAATTCAGCATGTCTTCTTACCTTTTTAATCGAGCCTTTAATCAACTTCGAATAAAACTTTTACTTTTAACAAATTTTCCGGTTTTGGCCGGACTCCGGACGAGCTAAATGTCCGGTGAGAAAATAAGTTTTAGATATGGATTCAGCATGTCCTATATGGACTATCTCATTGGCTTTTTAAAACATTTGTTTCGTTCCTTATTTTGAAACCCCTCCCCCACCCCTAGATATGGGGCTAGAGGGTTCATCTACGAATTTGGCCTGTACTTTGACCCAATTGATCCTCACACCAAATTTGAAGAAAATATCTGTACCCCATCGAAGGGTTATCGTGCTAACAGACGGACGGACGGACAACTTTTGCGATGTCATAGATATTCCTCCAGTTACGTGTTAGGATCCCAAAAACCATAACAGTTCGCTTTGGGGCTCAAATTGAAAAAAAAAATTATTGGTTCTCTCCGTGCGTTAAAATCCATTTTCTTGAATAAGTAAGGAACTAATATTTTCCTGTTTACTAAGGTAATTTTGTTTTATCTTCCTTTTGTTTATATTTTTTTTAAGGAGAGAGCTGTTAGTTAAAACGACTAATATTTTGGAAAGTTTGAACATTGGAAGTTTAAGGTGGTTTGAATCATTAATATTCTTCAGGAGTATAGGCCTATAGTTGTCAGAAGTATTTCTTATGAGCGCAAATGGGCGGTAGGCCGCAAACCCTAGACAAAATTCACGCCACAAAAGGTAAGCCATCACTTTAACACAACTGATGAAAACAAGACTCATTATAACACTTGTTCTAACAATGTTTCTAATTTTAACAGCTGTCTAGCCTTGGAACTTGGAGAGTAGGCTACCTACAGACAATGATTTATTTAATTTTGGCCCACTTGTTAATTCCAGCAGAGTTATACAAAACAATCTAAAAGGAATGATATGAAACACAACAAGACCTAGTAGCTCGTATGGCACTTGCAAGGCTGGTTCAGAAAATGAAATACAGAAATCGCTTTTCGTTCTGATCATTTGAAACCAAAACCCTTGAGATAAAAATGACCATGAACTTGGAAATCACGAGAATGTATCGTTTTGTAAAAAGTATTTTATTTTCGGATTTGGCTGTAATGATGCGTACTTTTCTGTAAATGATTTATCCAGAGCATCTGTTTTTTATTCCCACAAAGTTACATCCCGATCTCTCCAGTCTAAGCCGGTCACGTATCCTCCCCCTCCCAAACACTTGTCGGATCCGGTCCGGACATGAAAAAGATCACCAGAGACATGTCCTCTGTTCAATTATTAAATTTCACTCGAATCTGATCACCCGTTCCAAATTTACGCATGACTCAATATTGCGGATTCCCCCTTCCTCCACTCCCCCTACGACTATCGGACCGATTTAATTTTTATTTACAAGTCAGTTTGATCGGGTCCCTGATACGCCGATCCCACCATTCTAACCGTTTTTCGAGATTTCCGGTCTCCCCAAAACAGAACAAAATAACACACTTTGAAGAGCAAAATAATATACTTTTAATGCACTTTGAACACTGTGACATAAAATTTAGACATATCGGCACTTTGAAAACAGATTTGTCCCTTTGAAAACAGATTTGATATGGCTGGCTTTGGCCTATATCTTAAAATCCATCCTCCTATCCTCCTATATTGTGAAGCAGAGCAAAATACCACTAGACAGTAGCGCCAAGACCTGGAAAAAGTGAGACACACTCGAACAGCAGCCACATTAGCACCACTAGCGATAGTGAACATCCCTACTGAAACTCAATTGGTCTTGCACCAGCTCTGGCTCCAATAACTTCATATTTTGAACAAAGCAAAAAAAAGATACGACCTCCCAAGTTTCCTCGACGTGTGCAGACCGCATATTACCTTTACTAGAAATTTCTAAACCCGCATGTTTGTCTCGCTTTAAATGTAGTGGGTGGCGCTATGAGTATGGCCCGTTTGCAAAGCAAGGAAAGCATAGTTCTTGATCCTACTTCCTAGTGTTATTTTGCTCTGTTGTGACTTGTGAAGCCGATTTCGCCGACACTCGAGATCGTTATTTTGATATAGGATAGGCTAGTAGTCTGGCGAATACCGGATGTCTATAAGACCCGTAAGAATAGTGTATTCGAATTTGTACTATAGAATCCTTGAACTGGCAACAGGTTAAGAATGGTTTGAAGTTAAAACATGTTATTTTGGTAAAGAAACAGATCATAGAAGCAGAAAAGCCGCCTACCCGCTAGGACAGGTCAGTAGCCTACTTTTTGGGTTTCCCACGTGCAGGGATGTATAATTGTCCAGTTCCAGTAAACTTGGTACTTACCCTAAAAAAAAAATCCTGTCACGTAAGGTAAGCCACGTCCTTATTGTACACAAATTATCCAGTGGAAATGAACTATCTGAGTTGACTGATCAGATCAGATGAAGTTATGAACTGAGAATCAAATCAAATCAACCCTTTTTCGAACACAACAATGGTCTCTCACGGGACAAGCTGCCGACTAGGTCATTAATTAGGGTCCGCAGTTGACTTCCGCGAATCAAACGCGGCCGGCGGCTTTGAATTTCAAAGCCGCCGGCCGCGTTTCAAAGTTTGAAATCCCCCTTTTACGGGCAACAAAGACATATTTTGCATTCTGCCAGACAATCAAGAAAGATCAGAAACTTCAAGTTGGACAGAGCTCAATTCAACAGAAATTGGGAGATTATCGGGAGGAAATTTCAGTCGGGAGATTTTCCAAAAAGTCGGGAGATCTCCCGATAAATCGGGAGGAGTGGAAGCACTGCTCAAATGAGCGGTGAAAACTTTACGGAAACGCACTTTGCAAACGGCTTTACGAACTTTACGAACGCCGTCTGAGTCTCCTTCAGATAAATTCTTCCAAGCCAGGGTCGCAAAATTGTGTTGTGATAATGATGGAATCAGCCAAAGTTACCATATCGTTAAGGGTAGGTTAAAGTTTGTTCATTAATGCTGCTTAAAACTATTTCTGAGAAGGAAACATTATAATAGCAAAAGATTGGTGGCCTATCATTAAATATAATCCTTGACAAGGGTTTTTGCTAACCTGGATAGTAGGCTAGTTAGCCTGCCTTTGGTGATGTGATTTTTCAAGGAACATATCCACAGCCTAAATTATTTCATAGGAAGGTGTTTTAAAGTACGGACACTGAATTTTATTAAAGATGCACCAACTCTGAATTATAATTTTGAATTTTCCAAAAATTGATCAAAGGCAATGGGCTATCCTCAGTAGGTTAGGCTACATGTACAGTGCTTAATTTTAAAGAATAACTTGATTAATAGGTATCTTCCTAAATTAGGACTACTGTAAATTCAAATTTAAGCACTTTTTAAACTAACCTTATTATGCTTAATTTTAGCACTGACAAAATATAGCATTATTTTTTTGAAAACAAAAGAAAAAGATGGTAATGAGAAAAGGTAGTATTGTTTATGAGTTATAAGCAATAACTCATAATCTAATTGAAAACTTGTAATTTTTAAGAGCTCAAAAAGTACTTAAATTTTAATTTGCAGTATAAGCAATGATTATATTTGTAAAGAACATAAAACAAGTCATCAAGTGGTATGTTCATTTTTTGGTAAGTCAGTTATATGGACTGTCATAATTTCAAGAGCTCAAAAAGTGCTTAAATTTGAATTTATGGTAGAACCAATTACTATATTCTTAAAGAACATAAAAAAGGCATTGAGTGGTAAATCCCCTTTATTGGTGAGCCAGTTATATGAACTGTCATAATTTTACAAAGGTGAACATACCACTTGTTATCTTCTTATACTCTTTTCAACTATAATAATTACTTAAGTCTAAAATTCAATTTTAATCCCATTTCAGACTCTCAAAGATGATACCTTTTTCTTTTATTTTAGAAATGATTTATATACCAGTGTTATGTTCTGGGAATGTATTTTGAAGTACCTAGCTCTCTAGAGGGCACTGACCTTTGCTGACTGTTAAAAATCTCCAAAGCTGATCTTCTGCTTAATCTTCTGCTTTTGTTTTCAGCTTCACAACTTTGCTGAATCCAAATTTGTTTAGAAGATCTGCATATACCTTTTTGTAAATTTAGAAAAAAACATTAATATGGGGTAATTTCTACTCAAATAGCAGGATTTGCATTACCAGAGAGAAAGAAACTGATAACTGAAAATTAAGGTAAAATGTTGTTTTTCAAAATTTCACCTACCTGTCAAGCAGGCAAATTTCTAAGACTTTGAAATCAGAAGAGGGATAACAAGGAAGCTCAGCAATACCTCTCTAGAGTATTTTTTTTAGCCCTGGATTCATTACTGGAAGTTCCATTTTTCTGACCTAACCCCTTTCCAAGATAGTGATAAGTAGATATACTAGAATTTTTACTTTTAATTACAATTGTTCTGCATATAACTACCTTAAATTGCATTTGCCAGCAAGATAAGGTGGTAGATCCTCCTGTAGGTTCTTGCTGGTGGTGAGTGATGTAATTATGTTGGCTTAGCTTCCCAGTCCAGCCTTCACTCAGCTGGGATGGTTGACTTGGATAGCCTATTCCAGAGGGGGACCACCTGAATAGAAAAGAAGCCACATCATTCCCTTCTCCGACATCCAGGCAGGTGAAGCTTCAGACTGTGACCTCTTGAATTGTTAGCCAGGGAGGAGGTGAAGATCTGGTTCAGGTGACCAGATTTGAAAATTTTGTGTGCCATGATCACATCTCCTCTATATCTTCAATATGTGAGGGTTGGAAGTCTCAGAGATCTTAGGGAATCCTGGTAAGGGGCATTATTTAAGCCATGGATCAGTTTGGTTGCTCTCCTTTGGACACTTTCAAGGGCTCTTGTGTCCATTTTATTTTGGGGGAAGGCCAAAGTCAAGCCAAACTCAAGATGGGGACAGACAAGGGATTTATAAAATTTTGTAACCCCACATGACTTTTTGGTTACAAAAGAGCACTTAATGCATCCAAGAGCTCAATTAGCTTTTGCAACCTGTGTCTGGCTGTGGAATTTTAAATCCTTGTCCACAATGATGCCTAAATCTCTCTCCTTGGCAACTGCTTCCAACTGATCACATCCTATATGGTGGGGATTGTTGTGCCCTAAGTGCAGTACCTTGCATTTAGTTGCATTGAATTGTAGGGCCCAAGCTGATGACCAGTAGGATAGCCTGTCAAGGTCTAGCTGAATGCAGGCTCTTTCTTCTTCAGTTTCAGCAGGCCTGATGAGCTTACATTTGTCAGCATATAATGTTAAAAGGTTGCATAGATAGGTTGTACAGTCGTTAATATATATGCTGAACAATGTTGGCCCAAGGATGGTTCCCTGTGGGGTACCGCTTATGACTGGGGAAATGGAGGAGAAAGCTGGATTGCCATTATCAGTGTAGATCATGACATGTTGGAATCATTCAGTTAGGAATGCTCCAATCCAATCAATCACATCCTCATGCACCTGGTAAGCTTTAAGCTTCAGCTTCAGGTATGAGTGTTCAACTTTGTCAAAGGCTTTGGCTTGGTCAAGTAAGATAATGTTGACTGGTTTACCCATATCCAAAATTTTAGTTGCATGATCATATAATGATCATGTTGCATGACTGAATAAAGTTGGTGTCAATTAACCTGCCCCTGCAGAATCCATGTTGCCTATCACTAATAAGAGTATTTTCTTCTAAATAATTTATTAGAGCATGATTAGTGATACCTTCCATGATCTTGCAAATGGCTGAGGTTAGGCTTACTGGTTGATATTTTCCCAGGTTATTACTTTCTTAAAAATTGGTATAATATTTGCTGTTCTCCAGTCATTTGGTTCTGACTTTATGGTCAGGGACATGTTGAATATTCTGGCAAGGGGGAGGGAAATGTGAACAGCAGATTCTACCAAAAGCCAAGGGTGGAGGTTATCAGGTCCAGCAGCTTTGTTTAAGTTTAAACTTCTTAGTATTTTAAATACATGATCTTGAGGAATCATTACAGGAGGCATTAGGCTATGTACTGTTACAGGGGATATGGTTGGGAGTGTAATACCAGGTGGCTTAGAGGTGAAGTTTGGGCAAAAGCTGGCATTCATGCAATCAGCAATTTTCTTTTGGATAATGAAGTAAGAATTGTTCTTTTTGACCTTTGTATATAGCCAGAAGTAAGAGAAAAGGGCATTATCTTTAAGGGCCTGTAATGGGCTTAAAATTGAATTTCCAAGTAAACAAATTTTTATATTTAGAAAGAACATGCAAAAGGCATCAAGTGGTATGTTCACCTTATTTATTGGTCAGTAATATAAACTGCCCAAAATTTACCTTATATTGCTCATTTGTATGGTCTTGTCTGGATTTTTTACCCCAGTCCTGTGTAAAGCCTATGATTTAGGTTAGGTATTTGGGTAAATTTGCAGATCATAACATAATTTAGCTAGAATGGAAGTGAATGCATGAACTTTATGCCTTTTCTTATGCTCCTTCATAGATCAATAATTGTTTCTAGGGCAAATTCCATTTGGAGCTTTTAATGGGGATGCTAAAGGTAAAACAGTCCATAGTTGCCAAGAGTTCAAAAACATTTTGTAAAAAAAAAATATATAGGAAAAATAATTTTTATTTTTGCAGCTGGTTCAGAAACAGTAGTTATTATTTTCCTTAGTCTTGACAGTTAAATGTTATTAAGAATCAATTAAAAAAACACTTTCCAAAATATTAGTTTTTAAAGAAAAGTAAAGGCTGTATTATACTTATGATCAGAAGAAATTAGAAACCTATAATAACTTGAACCCAAAACAATCAGAAATTACTACTAAAGAATAAATGAAACCCAAAGCCAGCAAAAATTAACCAAACAATCACAGCAAAAAAACATACAATAGGTCCTTATATAGATGAATATAGATGAATTTCTGTGAATAAAGAAAAAAAAAATTTTATTTGAATATGCAAATCAGGCTTAAAATAAAAAAATGCTATGGAAGTATAAAAGAAACCCAAAATGAACAGAAATTAAATAAATAGTCATAGCAAACAAACATACAACAGTTACTAATATAACTGAATGAATAAATCTCAAAATTAGTAAAACTTAACATTGATATGCGAATCCAGCTTAAAACAAGCAGAAATCACCGCAATTAAGAGTTTAGGTACTGTGTCCTCACTGTAAAAGTCTAAAACCTACTTCATCATTGGCACTTAACTGAAAATAAATTACATTACAAATATTCTCTTTTGTATTTATTGCAGCAATGAAAATAAAAATTACATTAAAATTAAATTTAAAAGTGATGAGTTTTCATTAATTGTTATCATTGTATATCAAATATTCAGTTTAATTTTATTAGTTCTTCCCAAGACTGTTCAAGACAAAAAATATAGTTTCACTACAAAAAAGAGTTTGGCAACTGCCCCCTTCTGTACCTGTAAAGGTCTAAAGCCTACAACATCATTGGCGCTTCACTGAAAACAAATTATGTTTCAAATATTTTTTTCTAGTTATTAAAAAATTGAAAATGAAAATAAAAATTACTGTGAAATAAAATCTTGAGCTAATGAGCAATGAACAGTCAATATAATTGTATATCAAATATTCAGTTTGATTTTATTAATTCTTTCCAAGACTGTTCAAGACACATATAGTTTTCAGCAAAGTGCCAATGATCTAGTACTTATTTATACTGTTACAGTTAAGGGAGGAGGCAGTACACAACTCTTATTTGCAGTGATTTTTGTTTGTTTTGAGCTTGATATGCATGTTCAATTTAAGTTTTGCTCATTTTAAGATATATTTATTCATTTACATAAGTACTTGTTGTATCCTTGTTTGCTATGGTTGTTTATCTAATTTTTGTTCCTTTTGGGTTTCATTTATACTATAATAGCAGATTTTTGTTTGTTTTAAGATTCATTTCTTCATCAAACAGTTCGTGGTAACAAACTGTAGTAAGGAGCGATCCGGCTCAATAGTAACCAAAACTCTAAAAAATTGAATTTTGATATCAATAGCTACATCAAAAGAATCGGATTTTAATGCTGATTTTAAATATATAAGTTTCATCAAGTTTAGTCTTAGCCATCAAAAGTTACGAGCCTGAGAAAATTTGCCTTATTTAGGAAAATAGGGGGAAACACCCCCTAAAAGTCGTAGGATCTTAACGAAAAGGACACCATCAGATTCAGCGTATCAGAGAACCCTACTGTAGAAGTTTCAAGCTCCTATCTACAAAAATGCGGAATTTTGCATTTTTTGCCCGAAGACAAATCACGGGTGCGTGTTTATTTGTTTTTTTTTTTTGTTTTTTTTTCCAGGGGTCATCGTATCGACCAAGTGGTCCTAGAATGTCGCAAGAGGGCTCATTCTAATGGAAATGAAAAGTTCTAGTGCCCTTTTTAAGTGACCAAAAAAATTGGAGGGCATCTAGGCCCCCTCCCACGCTCATTTTTTTCCCAAAGTCAACGGATCAAAATTTTGAGATAGCCATTTTGTTTAGCATAGTCGAAAATCATAATAACTATGTTTTTGGGGATGACTTACTCCCCCACAGTCCCTGGGGGAGGGGTTGCAAGTTACAGACTTCAACCAGTGTTTACATATAATAATGGTTATTGGAAAGTGTACAGACGTTTTCAGTGGGATTTTTTTGGTTTTGGGGGTAGGGTTGAGGGAGGGGGCTATGTGGGAGGATCTTTCCTTGGAGAAATATGCCATGGGGGAAAAAAAATTCAATGAAAAGGGCGCAGGACGAATCTGGTCACGTTAGAAAAAAACGTCAAATTAAGAGCTTAATATACAATGCTGGGTGTTCGGAGCCTCTCTATTATGGAGTATAATTTGAAAATAACACAACTATACGAGCGATAAAACATATATACCACAACCATAACTCAACTAACGAAAGAACTGCTAAGAGATAACACAACTATAAAGCGAAAACAGGTGAAAACTAACGGGAAAATAAACGAACTAAGAGGTGGAAGGGGCCCAGGGAAAAAATATAATCCTTTTTCAATTTTGAGCCTAACTTCCGCAAAGGAGTAATAATGTCAGAAGCCCCGAAATACCGAATTATTTTCTTTTCAAACAGTTCGTGGTAAGGAACTGTAGTAAGGGGCGACCCGGCTCAATAGTAAACGAAACTCTAAAAAACGGAATTTTGATGCTAAAAGATACATCAAAAGATTCGAATTTTTACGCTGATTCTAAATATTAAGTTTCAATTAATTTAGTCTTTGTCATCAAAAGTTACGAGCCTGAGAAAATTTGCCCTATTTTGGAAAAAAGGGGGAAACATCCATTAAAAGTCATAGAATCTTAACGAAAATCACACTATCGCATTCGGTATATCAGAGAACTCTATAGCAAAAATTTCAAGCTCCTATCTAAAAAATGTGGAATTCTGTATTTTTTGCCAGAAGACAAATCACGGGTGCGTGTTTATTTATTTGTTTTTTTTTTTTTTTTTTCCCAGGGGTCATCTTATCGACCAAGTGGTCCTAGGATGTCGCGAGAGGGCTCATTCTAACGGAAATGAAAAGTTCTAGTGCCCTTTTTAAGTGACCAAAAAATTGGAGGGCAAATAGGCCCCCTCCCATGCTCATTTTTTTCCAAAAGTCAACAGATTAAAATTTTAAGATAGCCATTTTGTTCAGCATAGTCGAAAACCATAATAACTATGTCTTTGGGAATGACTTACTCCCCCACAATCCCTGAGGGAGGGGCTGCAAGTTACAAACTTTGACCAGTGTTTACATATAGTAATGGTTATTGGGAAGTGTACAGACGTTTTCATGGGGATTTTTTGCTTTGGGGGGTGGGGTTGATGGGAGAGGGCTTTGTGGGAGGATCTTTCCTTTGAGGAATATGTCACGGGGGAAGAAAAATTCAATGAAAAGGGGGCAGGATTTTCTAGCATTACTATAAAAAAAACAATGAAAAAATAAACATGAAAACGTTTTTTCAAATGAAAGTAAGGAATAGCATTGAAATTTAAAACGAACAGAGATTATTACGCATATGAGGGGTTCTAAAAATACTTTAGCATAAAGAGCGAGGTATTTAGGAGGAGATAGATACCTCGCTCTTGATGCTAAAATATTTTTAGTGATTTCAACTATTTATTCTACGGCCTTTTTGATTCAGGGGTCATTCTTAAAGAATTGGGACAAAACTTACGATTTAGTGTAAAGAGCGAGGTATTAACGAGGGTACAAACCCCCTCGTACACATAATAAAAATATAAGAATATAAAAGTTTGTTACGTAAGTTAATTCTTAAGTTACGTATATTATTTACTAATAAAAACGTTCGTTGAATATTAAAAGTTCTAGTAGCCTTTTTAAGTAACCGAAAAATTGGAGGGCAGCTAGGCCTCCTTCCCCACCCCTTATTTCTCAAAATCGTCTGATCAAAACTAAGAGAAAGTCATTTAGCCAAAAAAAAATTAATATACTAATTTCATTTCAATAATTTATGTGCGGAGAGCCAAAATCAAACATGCATTAATTCAAAAACGTTCAGAAATTAAATAAAAAAAACTAGTTTTTTTTAACTGAAAGTAAGGAGCGACATTAAAACTTAAAACGAACAGAAATTACTCCGTATATGAAATGGGTTGTCCCCTCCGCAGTCCCACGCTCTTTACGCTAAAGTTTTTAATTGTTTTAAAAAGTAGAATTGTGGCAAAGAGTCAAACTTTAGCGTAAAGAGCGAGGGACTGCGGAGGAGACAACCCATTTCATATACGGAGTAATTTCTGTTCGTTTTAAGTTTTAATGTCGCTCCTTACTTTCAGTTAAAAAAAACTAGTTTTTTTTATTTAATTTCTGAACGTTTTTGAATTAATGCATGTTTGATTTTGGCTCTCCGCACATAAATTATTGAAATGAAATTAGTATATTAATTTTTTTTTGGCTAAATGACTTTCTCTTAGTTTTGATCAGACGATTTTGAGAAATAAGGGGTGGGGAAGGAGGCCTAGCTGCCCTCCAATTTTTCGGTTACTTAAAAAGGCTACTAGAACTTTTAATATTCAACGAACGTTTTTATTAGTAAATAATATACGTAACTTAAGAATTAACTTACGTAACAAACTTTTATATTCTTATATTTTTATTATGTGTACGAGGGGGTTTGTACCCTCGTTAATACCTCGCTCTTTACACTAAATCGCTCCTTACTTTCAGTTAAAAAAACTAGTTTTTTTTATTTAATTTATATAAGCATTTGTTGTAAATTTTCTTGCTGTGATGGTTTATTTAATTTCTCTTTGCTTTGGATTTCATTTATTCTTTAGTTGTAATTTCTGGTAATTTTGATTTTGAGTTATTTTAGGTTTCCGTTTCTTCTGGTCTCAAGCTCAATATGACCTTTATTTTTCTGTGAAAAACTTCTATTTTAGAAAGTTCATTTTAATCAATTTCTTGTTTTGTTTTTGATTGCCAAAGTTTCAAGTTTTTCGAAATTCTCTCTTTCAATATAATTTTTTATTCCAAAATAAATTCTAAAATAAAATTCTGTGTGTCTGGAAACAGCCTTGGTAAGAACTAATAAAATTAAACCTGAATATTTGGACACATAAGAATTCTAATTACTGAAAGTTCATCAGCTGAAGATTTTTATTTCACTACAATTTTGATTTTAATTTCAAAGCTGTAATAAGTGCAAAAGAAAATATTTGTAATGTAATTTGTTGTAGCAAAGCACCAAATACACAGTAGACTTATGCTTTATGCTTTTAAAGTTAGGGGAACAGGCAGGGAGGAGGTGGTTGGAACATGGAGGGAGGACCAGGGTTCAGATCCCAGGATTAAGGAATGCAATATTGTTACTAATCTGTTTTTTTGGGGGGGAGGGGCTAGGACATGGAGGGAGGACCAGGGCTCAGCTTGCATTTTTTTTGGGTTGAAGTATTGTTAATAAGTTGTTTTTTTTAGGGTGGGGTTGGGCTGTGAAGGGAGAGCTAGGGGTCAGTTTCCATGATTTTCAGAATGAAATATCAATAAGCTTTTGTTTTTGTTGTTTGTATTTTTTTGGGGGGGGGACTGGGCAAGGGGGTCAGCTCCCATAAGTTTTGGAATACTCAATTGTTAATTTATTTTTTTAAAGGGGGAGGGTTAGGCCATGGAGGGCCGGGGATGGGTTTGCATAACTTTTGGAATAAAGTGCTGTCAGTAAGTTATTTTTCGGGGGAGGGGGCCATAAATGGAGGGACATGGATCAGCTCCCATGAGTTTTGGAATAAAATATTCTTCAGTTGCTTTTTTTGCAGGGGGTAGGACCATGGAGGGAGGACCATGGGTCTTCTCCCATGGTTTTGAAATAATTAGTTTTTTATTAATTTTTTCGCGGGGTGAGGAGATTGGGCCACGGAGGGACGGCCAGGGAGTCAGCTCCCATATTTTTGGAGTAAAATATTGTAATTGTTAATAATTTGTTTTTTTTAGGGGGGGGGGACCAGCAGTCAGTTCTCATGAGCTATCATTGATAAGTTTTTGCGGAGGGACGAGGATCAGGGTATCAGGGAGGGACAGGGATCAGCTTCCATAAATTTTGGGGGAAAATCAATAAGTATTTTTTAGTGGGGGTTGGGCTGATTTTTGGACTTATTTTAACAAAATGACTATCTAAAAAATTTGATTGAATGGATTTACGGAAAACAGGGCTGGGGAGGGGGCTACTTGCACTGCATTTCCTATTAACTCTTAAAAAGGGAACTAGAGCTTTTAATTTCCAATTGAATGGTTTGCCCTCAAAGTTTATATGACCACCATAAAACCATATTTGGCCCCAGGGAAATTTGCAACACTTGTTCCCTGTGTTGCATGGGTTATGTAAACCCTGGAGTTTTTTTTATATGATTTTTGGCCTGTTTTGGACATACTGACTATCTCAAAATTTTTCTCTGATTCATTTGGGGGAAAGAGGAGGGGGGTTGCCATCCAATCACTATTGACTCGTCAAAAGGGAACTGTAACTTTCAATTTCTAGTAAATTGGGTCCCCTCTGAAGCTGATATGACTGCCTCTTTCATAAAGAACCTTATATTCCCCTGAGGCACAAGTTCCCACCCTTTGCCTGGGCTCTGGGGGAGTGGGTATGTTGACTCTGAAGTTTCTATTATCTGATTCTTGAACTATTCTGAACAAAATGACTATCAAAAAATTTTGATGTGTTGTATTATGGGAACAGAGAATGGGTGGGGCCATAGATACCCTCTGATCACTGCCTCTTAAAAAAGGAACTTGAAAATTCAATTTCCAGTCAAATGAGCCCCCTTTGAAGTTTATATGACCCCTCCTTCCATAAAAACCTGATATGCCCCCAGGGCATAACTTTTGTTTTCTGATATTTGAATTATTTTTAACAGAATGGCTATCTCAAAATTTTTATTAGATGCATTTGGGGGAAACGAGGATGGGGGTTGGGTAGTTGTCCCCAATGTCTTGATTCTTAAAAAGTGAACTAGACCTTCCAATTCCCGATCAAATGAGCCTCCTCTGAAGTTTATACGATTACCCCTTCATAAGAACCTTATATACTCCCAGGACATAACTTACAATGCCTGTCCCCAGACTCTAGGGGGTTGTGTTCACCCTGGAGTTTTAGGTATCTGATTTTTGAAGTAATCTTAACAAAATGGCTATCTCAAAGGTTTTGTCAGATGGGTTTGGGGAAAAATGGCATGGGGGAGGGGACTAGTTGCCCTTCAATCTCTTTTGACTCTTAAAAAGTGAACCAAGACTTTCAATTTCCTATCAAATGAGCCCACTCTGAAGTTTATATGAGCATCTCCTCCTTAAGAACCATATACCCTGGACTCTGGAGGATTGTGTTGATCTGGAAGTTTTTGTCATCTGATCTTTGAACTATATTTAACAAAATGGCATCTCAATTTTTTTCAGGTGAATTTAGGTAAAAAAGGGTCTGGGGGAGGGGGCTAGTTGCCCTCTGATCACTTTTGACTTGGAAAAGGGTACAAGAAATTCTGATTTCCAATTAAATGAGCCCCCTCCGAAGTTACTACGATCACCCCTTCCGTATGAAGAATAAATAAGAATGGGAAAAAAAGAATAAATAAATAATAAAACATTGAAGCCTTATGGCCTCTACTATAGGCAATACCATAGTGTTGCCTCTGAAATAAGTTTCCAGAAGTTTTTAAAAAGAGCCAGAAAGAGCCAGAACTGGCACAAGCCAGTTTCTTTAGGTACATGCTTTTATAATTTTGGACACTATGGACTGTTTTGAGCCCTTAAAGGGCTCAAAGTGGAATTTTCCCCACAATTGACTTTTGAGCTATGAAAGAACATAAAAGAAGACGTCAAGTGATATATTCACTTTCATCATAGCTAAACTATGTTGTAAATTGCAAATTTACTTATTTGTTCATTAAAAGGGGTGGGGGGTAAAGTAAGGGGATGTACTTTTAGGAATGAGTCCTAGTGCAACCTTTACCCTCCCCAGAAATTGCACAATGAAATTCTATAAGCTACTTTACAGTTTTAAGAAATTTAAAACTTCAAATTAGATCACTTTACCCCCCCCCCCCCATCCTCCTAATGTGCAAACATAGTCAAAATTAGCCTATGTATTCTCTGTGAATTTCCTGTTGCTCGATGTCATGGTACTTACTTCTTCGACATCAAATTTATTTGAAGGACATTATCAATAGCACTACACAATGGAAAAATTTTTGGAGAATAAATAATTTGGGCTACATGTTTGCACATTATGGTATATTGAAGTAAAGTAAAGTGCTTTTAGAGATAACAGAAGCCAAGTTAGTAAATATATTATTACACAATTCTACAGTGTTTCCTTTCAAGGAGGGCTACTATACTAGTACCTGGCATAGCCTAAGTGAGTATTTTAGAAAAAAAACTATGGATCAAACATGGAGAAAAAAACAAAGGTTCTTTGCAGGGTTCTTACAAATATAGATAGTATTTAATTGGCTCTTTTGTCCATCTCCTCATTCTTCTTCATTGGCATTATTTTAAACAAAATACGTTTTCCTATGAAGAGCTTTTCAATGAAAAGTAAAGTGGGACATTAAAATCTCAGATTAGAAGAAATAAAGTTATATAGCTAGTTAAATTTGAAATGGGCTAAAATTATTTCTTAATTTATGATAAAGACAGTTAAAAAATTACTTGGAACTATTGTTTGACCTTTTCTTTCATCTTAAGTGTAGTTGGTTTTTTCCTGTTCACAAAGAGATAACCCTTGAAATTACTCAAGGAGTAGAAATGATCCAGAATAAAACTACTTGCATTTATTTGTTCTGATCCCCATTAATACGCTTTAAATACAAAGAAATATTATTCAGAGAATAATTGTTGAAAATTGAATGTCAATCAATTAGTATTAAAACCCAAAACTAAACTCCCTAGTGAATGTTTTTTTTTGTGAGTATCTTGTAAGGAATGTTTTTGTCAAAGTAGAATATTGCGTCAAGTCTGTTATAATCTTTTGTGCAGTAATTTACATGTTTGTCTGATCTCTTGGGAAGCAGAATAATTGTTCCTAGACATGGAAAAAAATTGCAGTCTGTAAAGGGTAATATCTCTGGTTTCCCTGGTTTCCTTTCCTACTTATATCACCTAGGGGGGTCCCTAATTTTTTTCATATATTAGAAATATATATTCTTATATTTAAATTTAAGATAGAAAAATATATTTAATTAATCAAGCAGTGAACAAAACGTACTAAAAACAGAACACCACAAAAAAACATTAATTAAAAAAAAATCCGAATTTTTAACTCCACATCCGGGAGCTTTTTATCAATGGGGAAAAAGAAAAAAAAACAAAAATAATTTAAATAATTAAAAAAGCAACAACAATACAACCAGAAAGAGAAAAAAAATAACTCGCATTCCAAATAATTCAAGAATTGCAAAAACTGTAATTGTCTGCCTAATCACTGACAAATGTATGTCACTAGTACAACAGATATTTCTCCTCTTTAAAGTCAGACTGACAAATGAGATCTATTAAGAATAAAAACTATATTTATTCGAAAAACAGTTCATAAAACCATAGGTCACCACGTCTGATTGGATTTACAATGTTAAAAACATTTAAACTGTATATGACAATAGGTCGGAAAAACTTATGCATTATAAACTAAGAAGATTTCCTTATTTGCTAACTTAGCTGCCGTCCATTAATTCTTCACACCTTTGACCCCATCCTGACCATCACTTGCAATGTTGTCCTTTGTCCAAGGACTATTATTTAAATTACCACTGTTAGAAAATTTTACCTTTCCCTTAATTAAAATATTATAAATCGAATTAATTCTAAAATTCTCTCTTTTAATACTAACGCCTCCATATATATTTTTTTTTAGTTTTAATAACTCCTCTAAAGCTGTGTAAGACGCCTATTGAAGTATCTACAATACATATAATGATATATTGTGGCAAGGAAAGTCAAATAAATGCTCTGCTACAGTTGATTCAAACATTTCTGGTTTTTGATATTATTTCTTAGCAAACAGGGAATGGCATTTTTATGTTGCTGCAGTCTACTCGATGTGTCCTTCCTACATAGAATTTACCACAAGTATACGGAATTTTGTATGCACCACTTTTTGTTTTTTGGAATTCTATCTTTTCCATTATTCTTTTAAGAACCTATTATGTTTGTCGAGATTTTAATTCCGTTTTTATGCTATGTTTATTTAATTATGTTTATTTTTGCAGAATTAATATTATAATTAATTCTATAGGCCTCTTGCAAAGCTTCAGAGAAATTATTGAAATTACAAAAATTATCTATGTATTAGTATTAATATGTGTTAGTATTAATACAGATGAAGTGGATTTTGGACTTAATTCGATTTATAATAGTTTAATTAAGGAACAGGCAAACTTTTCTAACAGTGATAATTTACATAATAGTTCTCGAACAAATGCCAACATTGCAAGTGAAAGTTAGGATGGGGTCAAAGGTGTGAAGAGTTAATGGACGGCAGCTAAGTTAATGAATAAGAAAATTCTCTTAATTTATAATGCACAAGTTTTTTTGACCCATTGTCATATATAGTTCAAATGTTTTTAACCTTGTCAGTTCAATCGCGGGTGGTGACCTAGGGTTTTATGAATTGTTTTTCAAATAAATATAGTTTTTATTCTTAATGGATCTCATTTGCCAATCTAACTTTAAAGAGGAGAAATATCTGATATACTAGCAACATACGCTTGTTGGTGAACAGGCAGACCATTACAGTTTTTGCCGTTCTGGAATTGTTTGGAATGTGACTTATTAATTTGTCTTTGTTCTTTTTTTTATCTCTTTCTTGAAGTATTGTTGTTTTTTAATGATTTAACTATTTTAGTTTTCTCCTTTTTTTCCTGTTGATAAAGTTTCCTGGATGTGGAGTTGAAATAATTGGAAATTATTTATTAAATATTGTTTTTTTGTTGTCTTTTGTTTTAGTATGTTTTTTTTTCAAAAACATGATTAATTAAACCCGTCTTTCTCTCTTAAATTTTAAATGGGAAAGCAGTGTGGTCTAAGGTACTATTCTTTACATTTTAGTGTAAAAGATTGGGAGCAGGCGTTTTCCCCTCAGATAATCACCCCGCCCCTGTAGAAGATTCCTCCACACGGAAATTTGAGTAGCCACCAAGAAAGTACAAAATAGGTACCTCAAAATACTGATCAATTTTCCTAATGGGTAGCAAAAAGGAGAGATATAAAAAAAACAGTTTTAGGACAGGGGCCCGTAATCTCCAATCACTTTTGACTTATAGATTAAGACTAGAACCCTAAAATTCTGATCGAATGAGCGTCCCCTGAAGTTTCTACAACCACAAGGGGGAGGTTTGGGATAAAAAAGGGGCGTCCCCTCTCCTATACACAATAAATCCTTCTAATTTTGGGGTTTAATGTTACTTTTTACTTGCGTAATAACGTCTTAGACCTGAAATATTTCCAGAAATCAAGAGGGAATAACTATCAGTATCTATCTCCATTCTTACCTCTTCCTTAGAATTTATCTGCAATCAAATAAGCCCCTTCAAAATTTGTATGACAACCCCTACCATTTGAAGTGCCTCTGGGAAAAAAAGTGATGCTTCAAACCTTTATGGTTCGTTACCTTAGACAACACTATAGCATTGCCTCTGTCTTAAACAGGCGATTAGAACTTTCAATTTCCATTCTAATGAACATCCAAAATTAATGAGGAGGGATAAAGGAGAATTGCTCGTGGGGACCCCTAGAACTAAAAGGTTACTGTTTTAGTCATCTTACTCTCTTAGATATAGGGGGGGGGGGTGTTAAGAACCAGGAATATTTTCAAAAAGATTGGATAATAAAGTGTCACTTAAAAGTTCTCTTTGCATGAAGGTAGATCTTAGACTATTTTTTGTTAACAAGTCAAACTTTCTATTTAGGCACTCTTTTTTGTCCATTTGCTACTTGTTTGCTGGGTTTTACAATCAAGATGGTATCCTGAGTCTTACTTCCTCTACAACAGTGTGTTTCTCGCCTGTATTCTCTGGACCCTGGGACATAAACAGTCAGAAGATGCACCAGTTATGGCAAGTTTTGAAAGCTTCTACATAAACGTGTGCATATATTTCTATCAGTGCACCTAGAATATCAGTTTGGGGAGTGATACAGCCTTGATTTTGTTATGGGTAGGATGGGCTTTAACTCGGTTTTATTTATTTTTGCTTACTTTTTTATGTATATGTCAAGTAAAAAGAAGAGGGTTGTCAAAATCATAGCATCTACAGACGTTTAAGTACCTTTGCAAATTTGATTTTGTCATTTTTAAACCTTTTTTTATGCCAAAAAGTAGACGACTAAAATTTCCTCTCGTGTTCATTTTTTTATTCTTTTTTTTTTTTACACTTCTGTAGCATGAGATCTTAGAGGAACAGGAGGATGTTTCAGCGCTCTAAGCCTCATCCTGCAACTTTGCTGATTGTGCACTTCTGTATATTTCTCTTACCAAAGCCTGTAAAATAGAAGGATCGACGAGCTTCAGAGAGCTTTCAAAATTTTCCAGTGAATCATCTATGGTTTAAATTTTATCTATTAAGCATTATTATCTATTGCTAGGTACTGTGTGGTGGGGGGGGGGGTATGTTATCCCCAAAGGCATAGCTATTGGACCTTTCAACTATCTTGAACAAAATGGCTATCTCAAAATTTCCATCAGACGATTTGGAAAAAAAGAGGCGCGGGAGTGGGTTAGTTGCCCTCGAATGTTTTTGGTCTCTCCAAAAGGGGGCTTTAACTTTTACTTTAGGTTCAAATGAGCACCCTCCTGATATCCAAGGATCATACAATCAGCCCTGCGAAAGAAAATAATAAACACGCACTTGTGATCTTTCTTCTGGCAAAAAATATAAAATTCTATATTTTTGCAGATAGGAGCCTCTACATTATGGTTCTCTGATGCGCCGAATCTGGTAGCGTAATTTTCATTAAGATTCTTTTAGGGGGTGTTTTCTTCCTTTTCCGAAAACCTGGCAAATTTTTTCTGGCTCGCAGCCTTTAATGGGTAAAACTAAGCTTAATGAATCTTTTATATTTTGAATCAGCATGATAAGTACATTCCGCGTCGCTTTTTAGTTACAGTTTGTTACCATGAACTGTTTGAAACGTTCTCCTTTGGTGTCCTATTGCTGATATACCTCATCTCAAACTTCTTGGAAAACAAAATAAAGAAGTTATAAGCTGCTTAGTTATTTTTCCTCCATGGGTATTCCTATATCAGAACTGATCACATTCACTGCTATTATTGGGTCATATCCAAACGACAAATTGTGAGTATTTTCTTGTTGAAAACTGAATAGACAAGATCAGATTCTAATTCCAAATTGTTAATATACTTTTCTTCAGCAATAATTCACTCCTACTCTTTAAGTGAAAGCAAATATGTACATATAGCATACATGATCGAAAGAAATGTAAATGGGCCACTAGTGATTCCAATAAAAGTCAGTCACGCCTAACAATGCGTCAAAACAAATTTCACTGCTTGTAGTTTCCCACTATATAGGGAGTCAAACTACTTTCAGCAACACTCTAAAGAACCAGCTGTTAGAGCCAGAACTATCATTCTCGACGTGAAATGTAGCCCCCACAGGTGTGGCGTGGCAATATATTTTAGATAAATACGCTGTGACTGACTATACTTCAGAGCCTTAATTTAAAAAACAGCCATTTTTTTATGGGAACGAAGTCCAATTCATATGCATTTAAGGAGAAAAAATCATGATAGTATTACAATAATGGCATGTATTGTATAAAAAAAAATTATACGGGCATTATCTTTCGTTAGCATAAAATTTGTGTGGAGGACGACCCCCCCCCCCCCCAAAAAAAAAAAATATTGGTCTTTTAAAATTCCTTCAGGTGAATTTATGTAAAATTTTCAATAAAAAAATTTAAATATACCGAGGAGGATCAGGATTTTAAGAATGCCTAGGTGAGGCACAGACCAAAATTCAGTTCAGTTGTTGGGAACCACTGAGCTAATGAGGTAAAGGCTGAGTAACAAAGAAACCTAGTGTAAAATCTTGTAAATTTGTTTGTCTTTTAGTTTATTCACTTCCCAACATTTCCTTTGTGTGAGTATTTGAAAGGTTTTTTTTTTTTTGTTTAGGTTAGCTGAACTGTGCTAAGATTATCCTGGAAAGCAAAGACAACTTTTACGTTCTTTTTTTCCTTTTTTCAAATGAGGTAGAGAAGTTTTGGGCTGCTTTCTCTTGACACAATAAGTATAAAGCGGTCTTTCCATTATCCCTAAATTACTCAGGTTTTATTCGAATTTACCTCAAAGAAATTGTATTTTCAAAAATTAAGGTTTGTAGTTGCACATTCTAATCTTTTTTTGAGCGATTTTGAGGTAACACTCGACAATTTGGTAAATGAAGCACTTTCACAAAGGTAATGTTTATGTTTCTATTTGATAAGAAAATTTTAAAAGGATGTTTTATGTTTTTAATGATCTTATTTATGTGTAGGGACTTTTTTGCAACATCATTGGAGCTTTTTTGGACATCATTACCATCAGCATGTTTTTCCCAAGTGATGGTGAGTAGATATTTGTTCTGATTATTGTCAAACAAGGCATTTTGCCCAATGTATTAACGTTGAGTCATATCACATTTCAAATCCAGTCGCGTTTCGAGCCTTTTCGTAGCGTACAGGAGTCATAAAAAAATCGTGCAAGAACAACCAGCTTCCGGAAAGACAGGCGAGTCCCAAATTTGGACTGCGAGTCTTATGGAATTCCAACTTTTTGGAATAATTGATCAATACTTTTTAATTTACTTTTTTTGTTTTTTTTTTACTAGTTCTGTATATTTTTCAATGGTACATTTCCTTTAGATATAATGAAAGCAGGACTTTTCATGGATATGCTAATTTTGTTGTGGAAAATCAGTAATCGCATAGTAGGGAAAACATTGCTGCTACAAAGTATCTAAAGTTAATTGAAGGTTTGTTCCTAAAATTGAATTTAGGTCCCAAAATTCTCTCTTTTTTGATTTGTTTGAAAGGTTGACATGGTTTCCTCTATATTAGCTCAAATTCAAGCTCTTTGAATTTATTTTTGCTTGTTCAAGACAAGAAATGTTGTTACAGCCTACAGTATTGGTTCCTAGACAAAGTGGACAGGATAGTAACGATAAGGAGTCACCACCTTTGACTCTGGAGTCTTTAGGCTAGTAAGTGGTGGGGTTCATGTGCTCTGTACTATGAAAACGCTTCTGATCACAAAAAGAATGTTGACGTAAAATAGCAACTTCTAAACTAAAATAGAATAGAATGTACAAATTTCGACAACCTGGACCATCAGTTGCGACAACACCAATACGTGCAGCTAAAGCAAAGGCCATTGCTAAATTTTCTGATGTAACCAAAATCCAGAAGCGTGTCGAAAATGAAAATAAACCGTAAAGACATGCGCGGTTAGAAGATAAACGAAAACGAGAATTAGAGCGTATGAAAAATGAAAATAAAGAGCAAAGGCACGCGCGGTTAGAAGAACAGCGGCGTCGCAATCTTCATCCCCCATAACGTGTGATAATTTCCAGATGAATCCGTTCGCCTTTTTTTAGGACGTCACTTGCTCTCTGAAGAGTTTCATAAGCGTATTTGAAACTTGAAAATGTGTTCTGCTCTAGCATAATTCAACGTAAGGGATGGTCGAATCATAAATGGTCAAAACATATTTAGCTTTAAAGTAGCTGGACAAATTTGTCACAAAATCAATTTGGCCGCACATCCGTCAAAAACTACCGAAGGTGAAATTAAGCCACCTTCATATGGCCAAATGTATTTTTTAGACTCCAATGAAGCTGTTGAGGAATGCCTCGCAAACCCTTTAAATTATGGGATCTCTCATAATCTAAAGAATCTTTTGGAAGAAATATTGAGAGAAGCAAACGGCTATGCCAAAGGTTACGAAAAAATGTGGGAGGGTGCTGCAAATCAACTTACTGTTTCAATGGGACAACAGCCTCTACTGGAAAAGAAGTTCACATTTCTCGACTTACAGTGGACTTCAGTAAAGGTCAAATTGGATTTGCTGTTCAGCAACATCAATTTCCACTTTGACCCGCATTTGCCATGACTATACATAAGCCGCAAGGACGAACTTTTGAATTTGTTGGTGTCGACCTTAGTACTGAAGTTTTTAATCATGGAATGTTATATGTGGCATTTTCTCGTTAGAAAAGATAACGTAGCTTAAAAGTTTTGCAACCACCTGAAAATAAATGAAGAACATATAATGAAGTGTGGAAGGAAGCCCTAACAGCTATCAACAAAACGTCTTATTGTTAGAGTGATATTTCTTTTTTTTTCAATTAATTAAAAGATTGATAATTTTAATGTCGACAAGTGACGATGAGAATCCATATATGGAAGTCTGCCGTGTGTCGACTTCTTCTAAGGATAGTAGAAAACCGGCTATACTGTCTAAGCACCTGAATGGTTATGCAGTCTGACACGAAACAACAATAGCAGAAACCACAGGCATTAAAAATGATTAAATCTAACTATTTAGTGAACTTGGTAGATGGGATAGCAGACGTCCTTGAAAAGATGTTCAAAGACATGGTGGTTACAAACTTCTCCTTTGGACGAATCGAGTTTGTTTATTTGTTAACCGAAGCTCTTGAACCCCACTTTCGGAAGATTACTCTTGACGGAATTGACGGTATCTATTATATGATCGAATTTGACGAAGCTACAAATGCAGAAAGTTAGAAACAGCTTTGAATGAGAATCTGAAAGTGAGAATCTGAGTTTCGTCTGAAAAGGCGAAATGAATTGTAGTAAGACATCTAAAGGCAGTCTTTATTGGTTGCACCACGTTAGCAGATTTAAAGTCAGAAATAGTCAGAACAGCCAAAGAAAATGGGTTATCAATTTCTAATCTACTAGCGTTAAGTCGTGATGGCCTGAATGTTAAAAAAAAAAAACTTTCAGCTGATCCGTAGCAAAAAGCATAAATAAAGAAATGACTTAGGTCTCCCCGATATTGCTACGTGTAAGGTTTATTTTCATTGCTTTTCGGAAAGACTGGCTGGGAATTGGCAAACAAATGTGCAAATCTAATTATGAAAGTGCATTATTTTTTAGGGGTTGACCAGGTTGACCTGCAGATTATGTGGATAATTTAGAATAAAATTAGTTTTCTCGAGGCAAGCTTTCTGAAACACATGCCTACCAGATGGTGGTCAATAGGTCCTGCTACTGCAAGGATGGTGGAATAGTTGTTAGCTCTTTTCAAGAGATTATCCATGCAATGAAACAGCCAACCATGTTGACTGCTCCTACCTTTTCAGACGCTTCACTGCTAATTGTCAGCGCAAAGTCTTGTACGAAATCTACATAGACATCTCTATATTGGCTGGGCAAATGTTGAAACCCGAAGTGACTAAACACCTGAGCGATGAACTAAAGCTCTAGCCATTCTAAGGTGAAAAAATCTTTTGCCATTGCTGCAGACATTAATCAGTGACGAGGTTGTTGACTGTCTTCTGTCAGTAGACGAGTTAACCTGACGCTCATTTGTACTGTGCATTTAGAAGCAATACTCTGCGGGAGCAAGTATGTTCTGAAAGATATTCTCAGCAGACAAAGTTTATAGTTGTTAAAAGCTTAACTTCTCTACATTCCGATGAAACTTCTAACCCGGTTTTTGCTCAGGGTGTATTATATGCTGCCAGGAAGTTACCCACTGTAACACAAAATAACTTACTAGCAGATTGCAGACAAATTCAAGCTAGTTGAGCTTTCGTACTTTCTCCGGAAGCCAAGAATTGATGATAGGTGGAACAATATGATAGAAGGAGGAAAATGTTAAAACCTATCCGCAGTTGTAAAAATTGTTCGAGATATCTCAAACGGGTCTGCCAGTTTTGAACGGGTGTTTTCCCCTTCTTGAAGAGAATTCCCTAAAGAAGATACAACTTTTATGAATAAGAAAACTTTGAATGTCAAACTCTTTGTAATGGATGGGTTAAGCAGTTTGGGAGGTTGTCCACAAAATGTTTGATCGACTGAAGATCTTATAAAACTGACTAATTGTGCTAGTAAAAGCTATGATTTGTACCTCGAGCAACAAAGAGTCTTTGAGAAAAAAAAGTGGAGAAGAGCGGCCGTATTTGCAAGCAGAAGAGTGGCTGAAGAAGAAGTAGCTCATGGAAACTTATTTGAAAAGATTGATGGTATAGACTACATGGACAGCTACGAAAAACTCAGTGTATAATATAAAGCTCATTATCCATACTTTACAAAACAATACATTTTTTGGGGGGGGGGAACGTTTGTTTTTCGATTAACAAAAAGCCGTGTTTACTCGGCCGACTTCGCCTGAAAAAGCCATAATGAAGACAGGGCTTGAAGACTATATATCGCCGACTGATTATCGGAAACTAGAAGGCTACTGTAATAAAAGAGAACTGTTTAAGGGCTCGTTTAAAGCCTTATATTTATACCTAATCACTTTTTATAAATTTTACTTGATAGCTTATTCCCACAAAGTGCAGTTTCGGTTGTTTCCCTACTTTTTTTTCAAATGAAAAAAGTGCCTTTTCTAATGAAATGACCAAAAAAGGGTGTTTTTCATAATCTTGGCAGAAGCAAAATCTAAGCGAGCAAGGGTGTCCCTTCCCCTCAATTACCGCCGTTAGAACTTGCGCACAGGCTTCTTCGCAGAGGGAATTTCGAAGGTTGAATTCAAAACTATTGTGATCATTCAAGCTTAATTGTTGGTACATTTTTAGATAAAAGCTTTTAGTTTTAGTTAATGTGTTTTCGCAATAATCTTTTACTTTTAAGATGAGAGGCGATTTACGAAACTTACTAAGAGGATCTGGAGGAGGAGTATATGTGAGGGGCTCTTATAAACCTCCAGTTAAGGGATTTGGTCTATAATTATTGCAATGGTACCGTTTTATGCCTCCAAACTCTTCCACTTAAGAAGTGGAACCAAAAGTGCCGTTTTTAATGTCATATGACACTTATGGATGGTAAAATTGGTACAAAGCAGGTAGATATGAGTAATTTGTTTAAAATGAGCCCTCCCGGCATATGCTTTAAAAAATGAGTGCATCACATTTGCGAAATTTTGGATTATCTGAAAAGTAATCATAAAAAGGAACGAACAGTGTTTTAGAAAAATTCGATTCCAATTAGGAATCGAACGCATTATAATCTAATTTGAAGTCCAGTGCTGTATTAACAGAACCACGCCTCTAATAATATAATGTAATATGTTGGTGTTTGTAGGACTTTAATTGCATAGTTTATTAAGCTTGAGAAGGAACAGGCGGGAGGTGCTGTTACAAACATCCAGTAAGGGGTTTTTGACCATAATTATTACAATGATACTGTTTTATAGTTCCAAGATTTTCCACTAAGGAAATGGTACCAAAAGTGTTGTTTTTAGTGCTCTCACTTACGAATGGTAGAATTGATAAAAATCACCTAGATATGAGCAAAAGTTTTCAAATGAGCCATTAAACATCACTCTAAAAAGTTCTGGTAGCCCACTAGCCCCAGCTTTTCCACTTGAGACATGGCACCAAAGTGCCGTTTTTAGTGCCATTTGAAACTTGCGGATGGTGGACTAAATAGGAAGGACGTTGGTATGGGCAATATTTCTGCTTATGAACTATCAAAAATATATCTACAATGTTCTGGTAGCCCGCTAGCCCCACACTTGAGAAATGGCTTAAAAAATGCCTTTTTCTTGCCATATGGCACTTGCAGATGGTAGAATTTATACAAACCATGTACATACGAAAAATGGCTTTTGAATGAGCTCTTAAGCATCTCTATGATGTTCTTTTAACCCGCTAGGCCTCGAAAACAAGAAGAAAGAAAAGACTGTTTCAACGTTTTTTTAACTATGGGCTGTGGTTAGATCTTTACTATTTTGTAGCTAATGCTTCAACCATGACAAAAAGTTCATTGCAAATTCTCCCCAGAAACTAGTTAACATTGAAGTCTGTGAAATCTAATAGATGGTAGAATTTTTAAAAACCTAGTAAATATAAGCAATAGCTTTAAATTGAGCCATTAAACATCTATCTACATTGGTATGGTAGCCTGCTGATGTCTCAGTAGCTTACTGTTGAGCTGACAATTTATGAAACTTACTAAGGGGGCTGGGAGGGGGTGTGTACGGGAGAGGCTCTTGTAAACCTCTAGTTAAGGGCTCCGTAACATAACTATTACAATAGTATCTGTCATGTACTTCATAGCTTTTCTACTTAAGAAGTGGTACCAAAAGTGTTGTTTTCAACTATATCGCATTTACGAATGGTAGAATTGAAAAAAAAACATACCTAGATGTGAGCAATAGCTTTCAAATGAACCATTAAACATAACTCTTATAAGTTCTGCTAATCCAATAGCCCCAGCTTTTCCACTTGAGACATGAAAAAAGTGTCATTTTTAGTGCCATTTTAAACATACAGATGGTGGAACTTATAGGAAGAACGTAGATATGAGCAATATGTTTTATAAATAGCTATAAAATATCTATCCACGATGTCCAGGTAGCCTGCTAGGGCCAGCCCTTGAGAAATGGAACAAAAAGTACCACATGGCACTGACAGATGGTGAAACTTATAAAAAAAAACACATAGATTTGAGAAATAGCTTTGGAATGAGCTATTGAGCGTCTCTCTATGATGTTCTGGTAACCCGTTAGGCCTGGAAAAAAAGGGAGACGGGTTAATGCTACCGATGCAAAATAGTGATTTTCCTTGTTCTTGAAGGAGGGGGACTCTAATTTTCCTGTATCATGTTTTCTATGATGCTGATTCGAATGGTAGACTTTTCATTTTGATCTGACGCCATTTTCGAGGGGTTTAGGCTTTTTTTGGAATCACCATAATTTCTTTTCACAACAAACTTTTACTTTTAAGACGAACCGAAATGATAGCTACCATTCCTGAATTAGTGTCAGATGACAATTTTTTTTTCACTAGGCAGTTTTTTTCAAAGCATGTTTACCAGGTTGCAGCTACTCCTGTAACCATCATAAATATTTGAAAAGGGGAAGTTTTCCAAAGATAAGTATAGTGCCATATTAATACTCAACACAAACAATAAAAAAACTCCTATAATAATGTAATTTGAAACAAACCGAGTTTACTATCAGGGAATAAATGAAACCTTAAAAAGAGCATATATTGAAATAAATAATCACATCAAATATAATAGACACTGATTTTGGAAGTTAAAGTCAAATTTTTAACATTATGGGACTCTTGGGTCCAGATCTACCCCCATTTCCTCTATTTCAGCTTTTTTGTGTGTCTATGGTCGTCGGAAAGCATTCCTGCTTATAAGGCGGTTAACCTTCGAAGGGTAAGGATCCGATACCTTCCTCTTCCCATTTCATTCCAGCTTTGGAAACACAATTACCATCCTTGAGTAGCTGGTTGATGCCGACCACAGTAGTGCCATGGAGAACTCCGTTATTTGCATTCTTTTTCTTTTTTAGGCTCATCTCAACGATTTAGTGCAGCTATGTCAGTGGTGAATCTCTTAATACGCCCAGTGTCAGCTATAGTTTTGTACAGAATCTCACAAGAACGACAAGGAGACTGGGGTGGGTTGGGAGCTCAGTTCAATAACCTATTTGGTAAGTTGATATTACCATCATTTCCATTGAAGAGAACTATTGACTTTTTGTAATGATGGGGACGGTGGTCAAATTTTTCTCTGATATTCAATTTTCATTCTAATTCAAAGTCAAGATTCATATTCTTAGACAAATCTATTGAGCTATTTTATCAGATTTTTTTTTACCTAAACTTAATAAGGGACTAAAGGTTGTGGTAAAGTCTAATAAAGGTTATAGTGTGTCATATTTATCAGCTCACTCGTCTATTTTAGTTCCTAGCTTTTCGTGTTTCTACATCAGAAACAAAGTAATTCGAGGAAAAAAACTTTGGTTTATAATTTTGTAAGAATTAAGGCCCTGAAAATCTATAAATAAATTTGTAATCAGATATTGATTTTTGCATATTCTTCTCTTATTTCCATTTTGGTTCTTATATGCCTAGTAGCAATTAAAACACAATCAATCCTCTATCAAAGCTATTATAGAAACCACGCATCACTTCAAATAAGAAAAAGTAAGGGAGAGAAAAATTGAGGGGATGGAAGAAAATTAAGACAGGAAGAGAGAAAAAAAGAAGGAGAGTTAAAAGCATAAGGGAAAGAGGAGAAAATGCAACCTAACTAAGCAACAGCTTGGATATTCTTTTGTCCACCTCGGTGTCTTCTTTGCTCCAGTATTTTGTTATGTATATGTATATGTTTCTTCAAAATATGTTTCGATACGATGACGTAAGCGTGTTTGCCTTTTACCTAAAGTACATCATGTTCATTTGCGTAAATCTCTCAAAACGCCACCCTGGCCCCCAATACATTTTTGTAATCTAACGTTCCTGGCAAGCACACATCTATGCTTACTACTTTATAGTTATGATATATTTTAATCATTACTGCTGGTTTATGTGGATTTTTCTATAAAACAGGAATGAATACTTGATAAAAAAAAAGCTTTTTAATGGAGTACGAATTCGTTTTAAACAGTGAAAAAAAATTGTCTGAGATTTGTTTTGGGTGATAGGGATTTATGTGTAGTATTTCTTTATCCGAACGCTTCTTGTTAGGACAAAAAATACTAAGGATAAATTTAGGATGATTAGTAAAAAAAAAAACTGTACACGAGTGTTACGGACTTTTTTTTCAAATGATGTGCATAACGTAAAAACAAGAGTAAACACCTAATAAAAAACTTCTTAATTGAGTACAAATTCACTTAAAACAGTGAAAAGAATTTGTCTGAGTTTTTTTGGGTGAGGGGAGGGGGTGCAGGGAAAAAGTTGTGCATGAGTAGTACCAAATGTTCTTTTTTGTTATGACCTGGGAAAATGCGTTTATTCCATCTCGTCTGAAAATGTCTCAAACTTTTTGTAGCTATGCAGTTGCCTCTGGACAAAAGGTACTGTGGCTGAAGTATAGGTCATGGTTGGTTGTATGTGATCCATTGTCCGTATCTTAATATTTGCATCATGAATATGAAGAAAATTTTTAAATCCAGTCTATCAACAGCTCCTATTTCCGTGCCAGTGTAAGATATTTTTTCATTGTTACTCTTATTCCCACATATACATAGTAATAAGTAGAATTTATAAAAGTAATGTAAATGTAAAAGTAACTCTGCTACCTGATATCTGTGTTTGAATATTGATCAATCAGTTCGTAGTAATGAAGTGCAAGTAACTCGATCCAACTGGAACCAAAACTGAAAATTCGTCGTTTTCCTTCGTCCTTGTGGACAAGTTTTTACTTAATCCACTTCTCTTCAGTTAAAAGTGAATATTTTTCCAAATCTCGCACAAATAGCCAAATTCTTTCCTAACTGTTTATTTGTCATTTGAAAAAAATTTAAATGGCTGGTAGCTATCAAGGTGAACATACAGTTAAAGCAGGTAATGGGAAAACTAGAACAAGGAAGAACAAGCCTAGTCACACTGCAATGTAGCAGCAATTCTCAGTTTATTTTGGTGATTAGGTTGGGGCAACACTAATATCACAGCTTCATAATGCGTGTGACTGCCAGGATGCCAATCAATATGGTTCTCCCAGAAATTCAAATGACACTTTTTATAGTTTACTTTAGTCATCAATAAATATCAGGCATGCACTTGGGTATGCAGTATTTTTATAATACCAATAGCATTAGAGTGTAAAACTTCATCCATAAAGTAACTGCAGGAAGCTATATACGGCATATTTCAGTCTTTGAATACTACACTCCACTAGCAGTACTAGAGTAAATATGATACAGTGCTTCTGATAAAATGATACATATAATACTTATTAAACATGTTTGTGGCTAGTATATGGCTTACCACTGAATTAGCTTACATCGTTAATTGTGATTCAGAAACCTACTGACATGTCTAACTGCAAGCTATACTAAGTTTATTTGTTATTTTTGTGCAAATTTTACATATAAAAATACTTTTTGCTGAAAGCAAAGCTATCAAAACACAAGTTCTGCTGCTAAAATGTTGGCGGCTTTTGGATTTCTGCTTATTGTAGCTTTGGAACTTTTTACACATCTGGAATTTGGTTTATCTAAAACTGGGCATGAGTGGTCTAATGCCTGACAGCGTGTGAGAACTAACCTTTCCGTTCAGGATACGATAAGAGGAAAAGTTACTTAGATGCATCGGAATCTATGCTTTTCTTCTGAAATCGAAAACAATATTAGGGTAATTTAGGAGCCAACAGAATCATTGCTACTGTTGCTTCAGGTAAGAATAGGATCAAGCAGGGTGGAATTAATTGTTGGGTTGATGTCTGCAGAGTACATTAGTTACTGTATTCTAAGAATAAACGTAATGCTTTTGTACAAATCTTTTATTTATGCTTTTATCTTTGCCCAAAGTAGTTTTTGAAATGCAATTTTTAAATGTGTTATGCTTCAACATTTATTTGTTGTTAGTTCCTCATTTTATTCCTCGTTGTTTCTATTCCTGTTAAATCCCCTTGCTTTTACCACCATCTCCTTCTCAGAATGTGAGAAACTACTACATTCTTAATTTCAAAGTCATGTTTATTATCTCTTTTGTCTTTTTTCTAGCTCCAACTGTACGACGAGATCCATATGAGGACATTGACCGAACTGGACCCGCACCAACAATCGCAACGCCTCCGGGGCCTTAAAACATCTTTTATTATGTTTATGTTGCATGTTTTTATCCTTGTGTGTTTGTGCCTTCTTAAATATGTAGCTAATACTGAAGGCTTTAGTCAATGTTGGTTTTAAGAAGGACTGAAAAAATACAGAGTCGATCTAATGCATCGACCTTGTAAAATTCAGTGATAAGAAAGAAAAGGGTGTAAATAATATCTATCTATTTTAATAGTAAATTTAGAGACTTGAAAAAAATTATTGCTAGTTATTCGAAAACAGCCCTTAATATGATCTCAGCATAGATTCAATAATTATAGTTCAGCTTTTATTGAATATAGAAGAATGTTTCTGTGAAATTTAACTAAACAGATACACATCACTTGATGTATTTGTTGAAGTATATTTACAAATAGTTACAAAGTAGTTGCCAGCTAGCCTTAAACTAACCAATAAACTAACAGATACGTAGTATTTCAGCCAGTTGACACAACAGATAAAATCCTAGAATTAAACATTACTGTATCTGTGCCTATCCTTTGATCTATTTTTGTTCTTTGATCTTTATTTCCATATCTCTACATCTGTAGTTCTTTTCTGAATCTCTAATCCAAGCGTCTTCAGATTTTTTCTGTATTTTCTAATTTTGGTATTGTCATTAATTTTATTTTGTTGGGAAGAAGTTAGCTAGTTTACAAAATAAGGTATGTGTGTTCTTCGAGTGTTCAGGGCTTTCCAAAAGTTATCTCGTCGTTGCTAAATGTTTTATTTTTTTAAATGAATTTTACGGGGATTTTTCTTCTTTTTTTAAAAATGTCTTTATTAGGCTCTTAGAGAAATTACAACACAATGTAGAAGGCATGTTGTCGCCTTTTTTTATGGAGATACCATGAGCCCGCCAAGTTTCAGATTTCAGCAGCCCCTATAAAAGGTAGATTTGACAAAAAAAAATAAAGCACCTTTGTCTTCTCTTTTTGGAAATGGCGTTTAAGAAGTAGCAAAAATACGCTTGGTTGGCATAAAAGTAACCTTTCAAATCCTCGCAACTGTTGGCTTTCTCTTTTTTCTTATGGTAAAGATAAAATTAATTCATTTTTGTATGAAATCCAAGAATTTAACGTGTTCTGGGGACTATCCACTCGAAACTTGGAGGCACCTCAGGCATCCCCGTAAGTTGGACACCGTGGCTCGTCTTAAATAATATTTAAGTTTATCTCTTAAAGCCCAGAGGCTTTTATTCGCTCGTCAGCAGAAAATGAGTTTGGGATCAAAGGGTCGTACATTCATAATATAAATTGTATCGATTTTTTTTTGTGTATAAAAAATTCATACTCATAAAATAACTAATATTAAAGTAGGATTTAATTTAAAACCGCGCCAATAAGTATCATCAATTTGACAAAGCAGCAACTGATTCAGTTAATTTGAATTTTTCTTTGGTCAAGTGACTCAACCTTTTACCGAACCAATGGTAACTTTTTGTACGACCGTCTGAATTCTTTCTCATGAACAGTCTAGCTCGTATTAAACTAACCAACAGAACATGTCTAGTCTTCCATTTGATTTAGTGACAGTAATCATTTTTCAGTAGTTCGAAGCCTCGTTTCAATTCAAAAAGCTAGTCCATATCTTCTGATGTATTTGGTTCTTGGTCGATTCGTGTTGGGATTGATTTGTTCTTGAAATATTTTTTTTAAGATATTGTTTTAAGTCATTCATTGTCAGAAGCGAGCTAAACCCTGTGCAGTTTCAGACAGCTTGTCTGTGACGTAGTATTTTGAGAGAATACTAATAATGCTGACTGAAATTTTGCGCTCTCTCAGTAATATCTATTTTTATCTTTACATAGCTCAAATAAAGCGAAGCTTTATTATATTTTTAGCTAAAATATTATCAACTGAACTAGGTTAGCTGTAGTGATAGGAAACTATTCTAGTCTTTAGATCTTAGTCTTGTGTGAAAATTATATGTAATAAAGTGGTATAGAAGGATTGCAACAAAAAATGCTAGCTACCATTTAGCTTCCTGATCAGATCTAAATTGGTATAAGAGGAAACTGGTTATAATAGCAGAGAAAAATAAAACGATAAAAGCTTATACTAACTGTAAATTTTGTTTAATCAAAATGCCTTTTTTGCAAACGATTTAATTGAACGCGTGCTTTTTTAAGCACGCGTTTGATATCATTGTTGTTAAATACCCGCTTTGAAATTTGGACACGCTCAAACAAAGTGAACACAATCTCAATTTTTCAATTCTCAAATTACAATCTTAATTTTTTAGCGGAGCTATATCAATTTTGATGCTTTATATGTGTGCATTTGTTATAACAGATTCGTTGTAATTAGCCAAATGCCTCCGTACAAAAGTATTCGGAGAATCATTCTAAAATCGCTGTTGTATGGCCAGTGTTTTCTTTCTCTTTTTTTTGTATCCATTGCAGAAGGCACTTTCTCATCTTACTGCGTACTATCTTTCCTTTTGTGCATTAGATTTTTTGCTTTAATTTTTTTTTCTATTGTTTGTAGTCGTTTTAACGCTTAGTGTATCAATTTCTTATGGTTTTAAAGGCATAACCCTCATAATGCGATTATTTTGGATTGTAATATTCGTGTAAGTCGTGTTTACTTTTCCTCGCTAGTATTGAATGTTTTTCTTCTATTGTAACTTTTTTCGATGTGCATTTTAAATATTTGATAGTTTTCGATGGGTGTCAATTTACAGATTGTTTTGAAAGTGCTCAAAAAAAAATATAGCAGAAACCTCTTATCTCGGTTCTCACAAATTTCATCCGAAAAAAGCTAATAATTTTGATAAAATGCACAGTACATGCTTTGCACCTTTTTGCTAGATTGGCAAATTTTGTCCTTTGATCCTGTAAAACTTCCTAACCATTATATTTTTTGCCCAAAATCGAATCTCTGTTGTTTTTGTTCTGTTCGTTTTTTTTTCTCCAAGGACTGCATTTTAATTCTGTATGGCCATGCTACATCATAAGCATAAAAACATCTTCGTGCTTATAATTCCACTTTTTTTACTATCTTCTCCGTTCCTCTTTTCGCAAGATGAAAAAAAAACTCGCGGCTATTGTTGGACAACCGAGATACGCGGTTTCCGCTTGGTCATTGTTTGGGAGACGAAGATACGTAATTTGTCCCTTATTCATATCTTAAGCACTAAGACTAGAGAACAGTAAGTACAAGTTGATCCAAAATTTCATGGAAAATAAGACTTGTAACTCCGAAATATTTGACTTTTGCTTGTCACTGAAGATATGCTGAATATCAAGAAGCGTCAGTTCTGCCCCACTTTGCATTCCAGTTTATAAACCTCATCCATGTTTGTGTGTGTTTTTGGTCTCCAAATAATAAATTAATGATAGATCATTTATTTATTTTCTTTCGTCTTTTTTTAGCGTAAACTTGGAGTCACGTATGGGTTTAGAAAGGGGAGGGGACATGTGGAAGTATGGTCCGCAAGGAACAACAATCGGGCCCGTGCCCAACCAAATTCGAATGCCGATGAGATTCAACTTTTTCCGCGTTTTGTTGACATTTTCTTCCCTCCAAAATAAAATGTTGTGTGTGTGTACCGGGGTTGAACGGTATCGTCTAAGAAAACATAAATTTCGCAAGAACAATTAGCTTATTACTTTTAGTCGTCAAACCCAATCCCTGAACTGAGGAAGGTTGAGAATTCCTTTTTTTGGTCCTAATGTATATTGAAAAGAAGAATATCACGAAGAAATGATATTTATTTGGATAAAAAAATTAGCTAAGACTATTATGAACTAGTTTCAAAACATTTGAATAAAATATCAACCTTAAACTGATACAGGTTATGCACAAAATTAAATAATCAAGGAACTAGGGGGGATGTCGACGTTTTAACCGTAACGACTATATATATCTACCGAAAAAACTAAAATAATCATTACCTACAAATATCATGAATAATTCTTATGACGCTTCATTATACAATGCAGCAGGGTTACTGAATAAGCTCATGACATATTTACTATATTGCAGAACGGCTGGCATAAACGCAAAAAAATGTCTGCCAGTGTGGCTATGATAATTCTAATAGCACTACGCTATAAGATTTTTAAGAGGTGAGGTGGTGGTGGGGGCTTAAATTTTACAAATTTATTTATATTAATGACGATGTTTTTTTTTTACCAGATGGCAGAAACAGTTTAGATCATTAATTCATTTTCTGCGAGTGAGAAACGATCCATGCTGTTCTAAGCTTACGGGGATAGATCCTGAATCCCAATAAAAAAATTGCATAATACCTTTTGATTTACCACAATTAAAGACCTAAATTCACGATTGCCTTTGATAAAGTCAGTTCGTAACGTAATGTGGGTCAATTGTTACGTAAATATCCCTAGCAACTCTTTCCGTCACGTCCAAAAACCTTTCAGTCATGTATTTCACTTACTAGCCTATTCAAAAACTTGCGAGTTAATTTGTGGACCGTCATGAAGATTCATATGTAAAATTATCTGATGTTAATGCCAAACAGAATTTACAGAAGCAATACATACTACCCATTTTTGTTCTCAAAATAGTACACTCGCGAATGCGCGTTTTACAAGGTATTTTCTATTTATTTTTTTATTTTTTTTTTATAACTTGTATGTAGAGAACAAGCAGATAATCACTAAACACAGCGTAAAACTGTTATCAAACAGAAAGAGCATGGTTTAGTTCTATAACGTCAGCTCAAAAGACCAATTTCCTTTACTCTGAAATCAAGTTTTTGAAACTACAATTTTGGGAGGGGGGATGCGCGCCCCACCTTGCTGTTTTGACGACGAATGAAAACGACTATTTCTTTTGGTCACTACAATTATGTATTCCCTTTTATAGGATACTACAAACAGAGAGAGGGGATCTAAGCTTCTACAGGAAAATTGAATAAAATCGACCTAAAATTTATTTTGGGTCACTGAATCTTTCCTAGATTCCACTGTTCATCTTCCTTGGCGCGTAAAAAAAAGAGTGAAGGATCAGGAGGATTTAAGTATTTATGCAATTTTTTTTTCAGAAAGATTGGATCTGGAGTAAAAGTAATGAAAAAGTTCAATAGGAAAACAACATTAAGGTCTCAAAGTAACTCGTTACATGTGAAATAAACGCGCAAAAACCAAGCTAATCGCTTTCATTTAATTTTATGTTAAACTTGTTCCGCACGCAGTTTAAACAAAAAACGATTATTTTCAACAGAGAAACGGATTGTCATAACTGTTCTTCACTGTACTTTTCTACAGAAGGTACGGCAGGATTTTCAACAAAAAATTTCACTTGAAAACGTTGCGTCTATACTAAGTTTACACAGTATATTTTCTTACTATACAAAGCTGTCTAATGTCCTTTTTCTCGCTATTCAAAATCTCATGATGAAAATAAACTTTAGTTCGGTTGTTTCCCAAGCAACTCTTTTAGGAATTCTGTTGTTTTCTATTTTGGAAACTATAAGATGATTAAAAAAGCAGTTTTTCAACTTTGTTTCATGCTTCCATGCTCCAATACCACAAAACGAACTCAATCGATACACAAGCGTATTTGATCTAGTCTCATTGAAGTATTAAGCAAAGCTGCTTGGATAGAACCTGAAAACAACCACCCGTGTCGTTGTTTTCGGAGGATTTTCAAGAGGGCTTTGATCAATAGAACACTTTCAAAACGCTGCCCTTAAAAAACAAACATCAAGATAGTTTCAATCTGACAGAAAAAAGGATTGTGATAGGCTTAAACCATCTCAAGGTAAGGACAAATGCCAACTTTGCATAGGCTAATGGATTAATTTTGCCAAAAGCTCCAACTATTTCAGACAATGCCCTATAACTCTACATAACACACAATTTGGAGCAAAAAATCTTAGTTTCACAAAACCACGTTCTTTCACACTCAAAGGACAATCATGTTAAATATAGCAATAATAACAAACCGAATAACATAAACTGATAAATACGTATACCAATATGCAAAAATACAACTTGTTTCTCGAGACAAAATCAAGCTAAAATTTGAAGCGAACAAGTTGAAAACCTACATTCATGTGCTTTAGAACGAAAAATTTTCAACTTAAGAATTTAAGGGCTTCTTTTAAGACCCACATGTCAATAACTTATAATCTGTATCTGTAATTTGGCTAAAGATGCTTCCTGAAACAAGCAGCTTTTTGATCAGATGACAATCAAAATAGCATCAACTTAGAAGACATAGATTTTAAATGACAGAAAAAAGCAAAAAACTACCTTCAGTTTGTTTGGTAATTAAAAATGAAGATATTTTCGAAATAACTGCGATGTCTTATATTTCTGACATAAAGTAGAAACAGTAAGAAAGAATTACCGGTATCAAAAGACTTTATAAGCAGGTAAAGAAGATGTATCCCATTTTTAAGCGCCAAAGAATGTCAAAGTATTTTTGGATACCCACGTGAATTACCTCAAAGCAGAGCAGTCCTGTTGATCCTGTAGGCTCACTTTTACAAAGTGGGCTATAAATCTCAGTTTGACAAAAAAAAAAAAGCTTAGACAATAAGTTTTGAATTGCTGCAGCTGAGTCGCTGTTATTTTCTTAGATTTATCTAGTATTTAAAACCTCCTCGAGAGGTTTTAGATACTTATCTAGTATTTAAGAGGTACTAGATACTTATCTAGTATTTAAAACCTTTTAAATATCTCAAATTTTAAAGTTCCGTGGTTCTCTCTTTAGCACGTCAATATACACAGAGGGGTTCTAACGCCAAACGAAGTCAAACTTGGAAAATATCCAAAAAATACAAATAATAAAAGATACAAAAAATTGATAATCATTAGCAATTTAAGCCAAATATACCTGTGTCTTCACTAGCACTAAAGCCTTTGATTTACTAAAAATTATCTGCAAAGCAAAACACGAAATTATTTTTTTCTAGCATGGTCACAACCAAAGCTAATCAGGAGTAGCTGCGGTCATTGTCTAAAAAAAAGCACGTGTCCCTCTAGAAAACTCGTAGGGAATAAACGAATTCCACATGGTTACAACTAGATTAATTCGAAACTAAATGGATATCTGCTTGAATATTCTTAGCAAGTGTAATTTAGTCTATTTGAAAACTATGATATTCTTGATATTAAGGGCTAACTAAAGGCGTTTCAATTGTCAGGACGAAAAGTTGTTGATTCATCCTGCATTTATGTATATGTTACCGTGAATGTCCGAAATTGGTGAAGGCCCCAATTACCTTTTTGTCTCCTTAGATTTAGTCAGCATTGCCAGTCAACTTTTCAGTTTTATGCAAGGTTTGATGGTGACAGTAGGTTATGTTTTAACCCGTTTCTGAGATTAATAACCTAATTTAACCCAACTTGAAATTTTACCATCAAAGCTTACATAAGACTGAAAAAGATGATTTGCAGAGCTAATTGAATCTAAGCAGAGAAAAGGGAAATTTGGACATTCACCGGTGAATGTCGACATTAACCAGATTTCGGACATTCGCAGTAACATATATATGCCTTGGTATAAGGCAAATATAGTATGCTTTATTCGGTATGATTTAGTCTACTTGTAAATTATGATATTAAGGGCTAACTGAAGGCATTCCAATTACCATTACAGTAAATTGTTGTTTCACGCGGCATTTATGAAGATATCTAATAAACCTTTTGGTAAATCAAAAAGGAAGTGGCTTTAAGCTTTTTGGCCATAATTTTCTCCCCATGAATACCCATTTAAAAGTGAGCCTCCTTTCCACTACAATATAATGTCAAAGCAACAAAAATCCAAATTACTTAGGGTAAGCAAACGGGTCGGAGTATAGTGATTAAGAAATTCAAAAACGCTTTTCAACAGACAGCAATTATTGTAACATGACAAATCAAAGAAAAAAAACAGCTAATTTCAGTCATCGTGTTGTTCTTATTCCAGTAGTTTAAATAAGCTTATTCTCTGCGTATTAAGGCGCATTGACTATATAAAAAAGAGGCATTTTCCATATGATACTATTGTATTTTGAATAAAATTAAAATTTAGAAGGATGAAGATTTGAATAACGGAATATGGATGAAAACATACAAAAAAATAATCTTTGTTTTACATACTCAATTAGACATAAATAAATGTTGGAGTTGAGGTATAATAGCTCAAATAAATGACAAAAGCAAGACTACAAACTCTGACGCAACTGACAATCCGGTAACTGAGATATTAGCTTAAAAAATGAAAGACAAGTGATTCTTCAGATTGCAGCAGCTAAATTTGCCTAAAAAGCTTTGGTTTACTTTTCTCAGCAAGATCTTGTACAAGTTATACGAGGAAAATGTTAAAGGATAATCATTTCATCGAAGAATTCAAGTCAGTAAAAATACAAAATTAATACCACTCGAATCTCTTAGACCAGATCATATTTAAAGGTCACCCATTTTTCTAAATAAAAACTAATATAATTCCGTCTGACTAAAACTAGAATCACACTTTATAACCCTGAATCTCTTTATAATATTTACCTTTATTAGAAGAGCAAAAGCTATTAAATCCCTACTAAGCGAGTTTTAACCTCGGATTCCTCAAGACTTAACGGTATAAGAATCTTAAATAGCATTTAAGTCATATTGGAAAATGTGACTTGGACTAACTTTTTTCCGGCTCCTGTCGCATAAATAAATTCATATTCTAATCCCAGAAAACCATGAAATTCCTGTTGAAATACGTTAGACTAGGAAAAAGTAGTTTTAGATACGATTACTGACCAGATGTGTACTTCCTTGTTTTAATGTCGTCTAGACAGTATACACTAAATAAAAATGACAGTTTTTTTTCACATAGACAGTTTTTTTTCACATAGAAAAAGTTTACAAGATTGGTTAAAGATGGTGGTACGGGGAATAACCTAAGGCACGTAAGAAACCACAACACTATCAAACCTGCCCTTAAGATGAGATTTTAACATAAATGTTATTCTTACATTATTCGATAAGAAAGATCCCTGACTTGAAGAGGAAGTATATTTAAATTACTACTCATAGAGCATAAAAATAAGGGACAAGTTTTAAGCAATACTTATAAAAGGGCAGTGACATTAAACACATGTATATATGTACATTTTTCACAGTATTTTTGGGTATTTCTTTTAGGACAAATTCTTAATTCCTCATAATAACGGATGGCCAAGTCAGCCCTTTATCTATCATCTAATGAACATTTACTTCAGGGTATTTCTTCTTCCTCTAAAACTTAAAACAGAATTAAGCAAACAAAACACTGCAACAAAATTTCGCTAAACTTAGTGCAAAGCAATTAAGAGACTCAAATTCAAGAAGAGTGAAAATCTTCATCTGAGACTAACTCATATGAATCAGTCATTACATCAGACGTGTTTAAGTCATCCGTATCTTCGGAAAGTTCTGGCGAAAGACGATGTCTGTTAAGCCATCTATTAACATTGTCTTGAGCATCGTCAACAATCATAACTCTTTCCACGGGATGTATTTCAACACTTTCGTCGCTGGTACTTTGCCCTGATTTTACCTTATCAGGTAGTAAGTTGAATTCTTCGGTTTCGCTTGATTCAGGAGTTTCTATTATCTGGGGTAGGAGGTCGGTAGTATCATCTAGCATAATTCCTCGTTGAACATCACTTACCTCTGATAAAATTGCTAGAGCTTGTTGATCCATCTCAGGCACAAAGGACTCTAATACTCCACGATTGGCACTAGTACAGCCTAGAAAACAAGAGCAGTCTTTTTAGAAAAGAATATACCCTCTTAACACTAAACTAGCATTAAACTAGCATTCTTTCGTGTTTCACCCTTAGGCCTTAGTTGTCAGACATGGAGCAAACACGTTAAAGTGTTTGCTAGCCAATTCCATAAGACACGCAAATTAAGTTATTTAATGCAGGGGAGCTTTAGGACCCATGGTCTCTCCTCTAAAATGCCGAAATTGTTACGGTTATTTTTGTATTTTCCTTCATTTTTCATATAATTTAAATTTTTAAGGTTATTTTTGTATTTGTGGCCCCTCCCCTCATCTTCAAAATTGCAGCTCCTCGCCATTAGAATAAATTCCTACCAATGTGTAGGGTTACTCTGTTTTTCCATTGCTAGGATAGGACATTGGCCACGATTTTAATTTTCTTCTTGCAAACCTAGTTACATTCCAGTAATGACAAGACATGAGGTTTGTAGTAGCATAAAAAAAAGGAGAAAAAAACACTACACTTCGAGCAGATTAGTTCTCTTGCAAGCCGACAATCCCTTTATTTATATTTTTTAGCCAGAGATGGTGCACGTCGGTCGGTTGAAGACCAAAAGCAGCACAAAACCGCAACAATAATATGATAATCAAGTAAAGTTCAATAAAAATATTTAAAAATAAAATTAAAAATTATACCGCAAAAAATATTATTAGTCCTGTTTTAAAACACGACAGGAAGAATAATAGTTAATGATTATAATAAACATCCAATATTTTCCCCTTATTTTGTCGTTTGGTTACATGCAAGCACATATATGTACGTTTTGTCTCAAAACCTAAATGTAAATCTAGGAAATAAGATAAGAAAGAAGAAAAGAACAAAAAGAAATCTTAAAGAGGGAAATAGAGAGTACCTGAATTACCTCAACTTCCAAAGTATTCACCTGAAAGGCGATCTGACTAAAATGACTGGGCCTACTAAGAACAACAAGTCATCACAGGACAATGTTGGCTAATAGCATAGCTTCAGGCTTTATTTGCCTTAAAGTTCGATAATTCTCAAGCAAAAGCCCTGTGGCAGCTGGGTATGGACCCTCAAAGGGTAAATTTAGGAACTGTTTTCTTGTTTTCCACCAGTTTCAGTTGATAATAGTCTTATAAAAACTAATAATCCTTATAAAAACAAATTTAGACTGATACATTTCTATTCTAAAGCAAATAGCTAACGACTAGTTCACTCTCATGCTTATAGCCTGCTAATGATTTTTCTTATTGATTTTACAAAAAAGACTATTTGTTTAGATTTGGATTTTATTAAATGCGCAAGTTTCTTTGAACCAAAAGGTTTTTGGAAGTCAGCAGAACTTTAGGTGGATCATAATAGTTGGTGCTAGGTTAGTATGCAGAATAAAGGCTAGTTAAACAAAGCATATAGCTAGTTTGCAGAAGGTATATTCTTGTTCTTTTGTGGACTTAGTTCTTTGAGTGGGCAAAAGAACTAAGTCCTAACAAACACAAATAATTTTGTATTCAGGCGTTTCAAATAAAATTCATAAATTTTTTGGATAACACTAGATGTAAGGAGTTGAACTTGATTTTACCCTTTTCATAAGAAAGAAAATTCAAGTGAAGTTTTTTTTTTTTTTTTTTTTTTTTTTTTTTTTTTTTTTTTTTTTTCCGAATAGCTCACATTCCAGAAGCTTAACATAAGAGTAGGCGTTCCGGCTTAAAGACTCATGGAACTATGACAATTCCTTAAAATAGTTAACTCAAACCAAGGCGCTCATTACAGTTGCAACCACAAGGGGTATCCAATGATAAGGAAGAATGAAGGAGACAGAAAATCAATATTATTCTAATATAGAAAATGCTTAGGAAAAAGCCAGATATTTCAAAATATATAGTATATTAAATTAGCTTCAGCATATATAACTTACTTACATATTCCAAATGCCAGAAAGGTAATTTTTGTCTTGACCGAAACCCTATGTTCACACAGAGCTTGGATATGTGGAAAACAGCTATGGATTGCTGCGATAAGAACTTATGCTAGTCTTCCCGTTTATTCTTGCGGTTTTCCCTAAGACGTATGCGTTAAAAAATCCAACACATGCGGTTGAATCACTTTCGGAAGAAAAGAGCATGGAGGCAATTGAAAGGCTGATTTTAGCTGTCGAATTCAATTCAATAATCTATGACAAAAGTCATCCTGACCATGAAAGGTCCAAATTGATTCAGAAGGTTTGGAAGGAGATCTCGAGAAAGATAAATTTGTCCGGTAAGAATGTGATGCACTGGATTGTTTTAACAGCAAACCATCCACCAAAGTATGACCAAAGCTCCTAATCTACTATAAGGAATGGGAGAGACAAATGTTTTGCCACTCCGTCTCGCCACCCCATTTTTGACAAATTCAACTGTTGGTTTGGTAATTTTGCTCTAAGAGCCCAACTTAGGCTATACAGGTCTAAACTATGAATTAAAGCTGGGCCACAGTCATGAGGGAGATGCGATCTCCTATGTCAGGGATCATCCAGAGGAAACTTGTTAAAATAAAGTGAATTTAGAGACTCAGATGCAGAAAAAGCAAGAAAAAGATATCAACTTCAAAGAACCTTAGGGTCAGAAAAAAGTAATAAAACTGGTAAGTGCCACTTTTCCATTTATTATCAGCTATTCTAATTTTTTAGAATAGCTACAGATGGTTTGCGTTTTCCGCAAACCATCTGTATGTGTGAGCATAGGACACTACTTATTCTTCACATAGGAAAGTGTCAACAGATGTCAAATAAACCCTAAAAGGTTCCAGTCAGCGTTGAAAATAAGTTTCGAGTTGATATTTGCGTAAGAGGACGACTATTTTTGGGAGGTGAAAGGGGAGTACCCCTTTCAATTGTTATATTATAAGCCATTCATTGCTGAACAGAGGTCCATTGTCCCAGACCCTGGAGGGGGAGGGGGTCAAAATCAAAATTCAAATAATTCATCAAAAGTATGGAAGAATGTAAGAATAATTGAAAAAAAAAAAAAGATTTAAGCCAAAGTTAGTTTCTATTTTTATGCGTAGAGGGGAAACCCCGTCTTTAATGTCTAGGCATAGTACAGTATGAAGTCTTACCAGGAGTTAAACATTCCTCAAACTTCATCAGAAAATCAAAAAATTTCTGAGCAGCAAAATCCAATTGTTCATCAGATGAAAGAACAACAACGTTGCAAACGAAGATCAATAACGTAAAGCTTGAAAAAACACATGATATGAGCAGCATACAAACAAGTATGCATGAATTGAAGAGACAGAACTAGAAGAGAAACATATAGTTAATGGTTGTGAACTGCTTTGTACGCTTTAGCTTATTAAGGAAAAGGAGATAACAGCAGGGAGAAAGAGATAAAGCAACTTTTACAAATTTACTTAACTGTGTAAATCACTTTTGTTTGTTCTTTCTTTTATATCTGTTTCTATCTTCTGTATGTGCCTCTTAAACCTTAAAAGTTCTCTCATTGCTAAAGAGTTGATCCTTTGCTCCTTTCTAAGTGATGACGTTAGAAACTTTGCCTACGGCAAGAAAGTCAACTTTTGAACGAAGGCAGATTTTTTTTTTCTCGACGACAGTCGATAGCTCTTGATGAGCTAATTAAAGTATATGTCATCCATTTTTTGCAAAAAAATTCCTTCATGATATATATCATTTTGAAAGTTTAAAGGGGTAGACAACTTCAGTAGTAAGGTGCACATTGAAACCAAAAATAGGCCGATACCAATTGTGAGACGTATAGGGGAGTTGTAAGCAACAGTCGGCTGTTAACTCATAATCATCTTTGGCAAAGAGGGGTTCGCAACTTTTGCTAGTTGATGTAGACTATCTATTATTTGTTGTGGTGTATTTGATGGTAAGACCAATTTGGTTCCAGTGGTAAGACATGTAGGGGACTTGTAAGTAACAATCGGCTGTATTGCAACTTTTGCTAGTTGCAATGAGGGGTTTGCGACTTTTGCGAGTTCGTGTACCTAGTATTTATCTTAAGATGCTTACAGATTAACAACTTCAGCGTTTAATCGAAGCGAGGAAACAAAACCAAAAAACCAAAGTATTGCTCTCGCAACACTTTACTCGGCGAAGCCAACCAAAGGTTGCTGCAACACCTCACGTTGCCTATGCAACGTAGATCTAGTTAAATTTGAAAACGCTTCTGTCCGTTAAAAATTTGAATATCCACAATCTGCAGAGACGCTACCCTGCCAAAGAAAGTTACATCTTCTTAAGCTATTTTGTGTCAGTATTCATACTTCCTTTTTTTAATAAGGTAATTAAAAAATCAAAAACTCCGCAACCGCATATGGAAATCTTTTCCATTGAAAATTGAATTGAATTCGTGATGTTAGAAGATGTATGTAGTTCTGCAGCTTTCACTTAACCAATTTCAACAACCAAAAATTAATATTCACAGTCCTTGGTACTAAAAGAACAGAACATACTTTTAACAACATTTTCGAATAGAACTAGTCAAATCGGCAACAATATTTTTTTTATAACCTAGCTACTTATAAAAGCGGATCAGGGTTGAAATAATAGTTGACTAAGTCCAGAAGTTGCCAAAAATGATTAGATACAAAATAAACAGACTATACGAACTAAATTAAATAATAACTGAATATTACTATCATCCTGGCGAATCAGAAATGCATCCAATAAAATCATCAGACATCTTAGGATATTTCACTTTACAAAGAGATATAAATGAGTATCGCCTAAATACTTGCAACCCTTGTCAAGTGTATTTCATAGGTTACACCCCTTACATATTATAGAACAGCCAGAGTGGGTCGACTCCAGTTCATGTAAACGAAATTCGGGCAATCAGGTGCACTATGAGGACGGAGAAATAGTATTATAATAAACTAATGAGAAAAAGAAACTAAATTGTAGATACAAAGCCAAAAAAAGTATACAAAAAGAGTCGGGTAAATATTGTGCAACCTCCGAGAGTAGTATTTTATGTTTCTACATCAAATTATAATATTTTGTTAGACGGGAGGTGTTGAATTTATCCGATAATCCTAAGTTTAATATGAATGTACTTCTTTGAAAAACTTCTTTTTTATTTAAGGCTCTAAAAATTAATTTATATTCGTTTTTTTATATAATTGTAGCGTTTTGCCTAAATGTATAAGCATTTAAAGTGAGGGCATGAATGCTTCCGTAATCTCGTACATATTGCGCTTGCAAAATTGGTAGTGTTTCTTCTTTTCATCCATAACCAAAACGTCGAGTTTTGACTTACAATAAGCTCAGACACACTGATAAAATGGGCTCAGCCACCGAAAACGGTCATTATTCATGCTGCAATGATGAAGGATCTTATATCATAATAAGATTTACCGCAGAGACAGGTATTTTTTTTCATTGGATGTATTAGCTCCGATATCTTTAGTAATAGTAACCACTACGCTCTCTATTTTTTAATTTTGGTTCATTTTCTTCAAGAAGTAGGCCTAAGGAATTACATAAGTGTGAAAACATTCAGGTAGACGTCTTTTTAATGAAAGAAATATGGTAAACAGTAATATTTTTCCAAGCTAAGTAATCGTTTTTACATATAGGAAGACAGGTCTCCCTTCCAGGGTCAATGAACTTACCATTTACGATATATTAAACATCTGAGCCAAAAAACCAGCCATTAAAAATCTATACTAAATACTGAAGAAAACGAATATTTCCATTCTATCCTTATATATTTTATACATAATATAATATCAGGTATGCAAGTTTTTGTCTGTGAGTACACTTCATTCTTTGAACTGTAAAATAAACTAAACTAATCAAGCAGAACCAAGAAAATTTATCCAGATTTATTTTTAGACCATAAGTAAGGTTATAGAGAAGCATTAATCAACATTCCCCTCCACGTGCTGAGAAGTTTCAACTCAACTCCCGGCTTTTGGTCTCTCAAATTTTTCCATATAGATATATAGAAGACCTTCTTATATGTCTTATGCTTCTAAATCTTTTTTTCAAAGCTAAGCATCATTAATAATCATTGAAAGAGAATCTTCCGTAAAACTAGTAATATCTTTCCCAGTTAGACTACTCTTTTGACAAGAGTCTGAACGAAGCACGGATTTGTTGAATATCACTTTTTGATTAGCAGTTCTGTTTTTTATACTTTACATTTAAACGAACAAATTTTTTTTTGTGACAAATCTTCAGTAATAAAGGAGCAACAGAAAAAAAAATATTAAAAACACTCCGTCATCCCTCGAAAAGCAAAGAGCAAATTTGAGTTTTATGCGAGCAAAAACTGCATGAGTTACAAACTAAAGTCAAGTACTCAAATTGTACTCAAAAAGTAATTAATGGTATTTAAAAAAATTTTAAGTCAACGATTCAAAACAGCAGGCTGTTTTTTTAGTATTGATGAAAAAGAAAGTGTCCACCCCATTTCATTAAAAGCTTGATTCTTTGTCCTCCTTCCAAGAAATTTTAATTTCCTTTCAATCCTTTCTTATAGCCTCTTTCTCTCCCATTCAGAGGTGGCCTACTTTTCTTTGGGCCCAAATTGAATGGCAAAAAATTTTTTGGCAATCTGTCATCCTTCAACTTGTAAAACCTATCCTAGCGACTTACCACTCCAGGATTGCGTTCACGTAAAAAAATTAGCTGAGCAAATATACTCTTGGCGAGAAACTGTAACTTCAAAATCTTTGATTGTGTCCTGCAATAAATAAAAACAATCTTTTAAGATACAAGCAATTTTTCTTGTAACATCTTAATATCAATATCAATCACGCAGTACTATATTTACCAAAAAAAATATGCACATCCCAGAGAAGAAGAAGCAGAATTAAAGATAATTTCATATATTTTACATTGTACTTACAGCGTTAACTTATAACTTTTCCAATTAGACTTCTTTAGCTTCTAGCTTTTATTAAATAAAAAAAACAAGTTTTTTTAAATGAAAGTAAGGAACAACATTAAAACTTAAAACGAACAGAAATTACTCCGTATATGAAAGGGACTTTTCCTCCTCAACGCCTCGCTCTTTACGCTAAAGTTTGACTCTTTCTTTCAACTCTATTTTTAAAACAGTAAGAAACTTTAGAGTAAAGAGCGGGGTGCTGAGGAGGGAAAACCCCTTTCATATACGGAGTAATTTCTGTTCGTTTTAAGTTTTAATGTTGCTCCTTACTTTCATTTAAAAAAACTTGTTTTTTTATTTAATTTCTGGACGTTTTTGAATTAATGCATGTTTTGATCTTGGCTCTCCGCACATAAATAATTAAAACAAAATTTGCATATTAATTAATTGCAATTATTCGGAAGATTTTGAGAAGAAAGGAGCGAGGGAGGAGGCCTAGTTGCCCTCCAAGTTTTTGATTACTTAAAAAAGCAACTAGAACTTTAATTTTTTACAAACGTTATCATTGGTAGAAAATATACGTAACTTACGAATTAACTTACGTAACGAACATCTATATTCGTATGTTTTTATTGCGTATATGAGGGGGTTCAACCCTCGTCGATACCTCGCTCATTACACTAAAGCTTAGATTTTGTCCCAATTCCTTAAGAATGACCTCTGAATCACAAAGGCCATAGAATAAATAGTTGAAATTACTAAAAATACTTTAGCGTAAAGAGTGAGGTATAACGAGGAGGTAAACCCCTCATATGCGTAATAATCTTTGTTCGTTTTAAGTTTTAATGCTGCTCCTTACTATCAGTAGAAAAAAATTTTCATATTTATTTTTTCATTGTTTTTTCAAATAATGCTAGAAAATCCTGCACCCCTTCATTGAAATTCTCTTCCCCCATAACAAGTTTCTCCATGGAAATATCTTCCCACGCACCCCCCAACTCTCCCCCCTAAACCCAAAAAATCCCCCTGAAAACGTCTGTACACTTCCTAGTAACCATTACTATATGTAAACACAGGTCAAAGTTTGTAACTTGCAGCCCCTCCCACGGGGACTGCGGGGAAGTAAGTCGTCCCTAAAAACATAGTTATTAGGTTTTTCGATATGGTGAATAAAATGGCTATCTCAGAATTTTGATCCGCTGACTTTTGGGGAAAATGAGCGTGGGAGGGGGCCTAGGTGCCCTCCAATTTTTTGGTCACCCAAAAAGGGCACTAAAACTTTTAATTTCCGTTAGAATGAGCCCTCCCACGACATTCTAGGACTACTCAGTCCATACGATCACCCCTGGGAAAAAAAAACAAAAAAAACAACAAACAAAAAAAACAAACAAATAAACACGCATCCGTGATCTGTCTTCTGGCAAAAAAAAAAAATGCGAAATTCCACATTTTTGTAGATAGGAGCTTGAAACTTCTACAATAAGGTTCTCTGATACGCTGAATCTGATGGTGTGATTTTTGTTAAGATTGTATGACTTTTAGGGGATGTTTCCCCCTATTTTCTAAAATGAGGCAGATTTTCTCAGGCTCGTAACTTTTGATGGGTATAACCGATCTTAATGAAACTTATATATTTAAATATATATATTTTATATATATATTTAGAGTTTCGGTTACTATTGAGCCGGGTCGCTCCTTACTGCAGTTCGTTACCACGAACTGTTTGAAAGATACCTCCCTCAGCATACACAGTTTACAGAAAGCAAATGTAACTAAAACTAAACTTTCAACGTAGAGTATTAAACAAAAAATGTAACCGATATCTCTTAAATTTTGTCCAGATAAACAGAAAATTTTAATCCATTGACTTCCTATAAATTATTGCAATGACTGATCTTTCTTCGCGCTAAATTATGTAGTTTTGAAAGAGATTACTGTGAGAAATCAACAGCTTCCCAATGATTTCTACTTATATAATTCTTTAGAATTTTAGCCGGTACGCTGCTTATTTGGTTAACCATGATTCCGCCGGACGCAATCAGCAACAGCTCGGATGTTTATTTTACCACTTTTTGGCTGAAACGGTCGGGATAACTATCATACGTTCTTGAATATACAACACAACACTTAAAGACGGTAACGGAGCATAAGCTATAATCCCATCAGTGAACCAATCTTGCTATTGGGTCAATTACGCAGATTACGTTTCTAATTCAAACTTTATTGAATGCAGCTGTGTAAAATTGCCTTTAAGCACAAATGTGACTAAAGTCTCACCTAGATGTGACTTTATAATATTTGTAAAAATGTAAGGCTTCTTCGGTGGTAGTGTTTCTGCTCTTTTACTGGTCAAGCCCATTTTTTTTTCTTTCATGACAAAAATTTACAATTCATGGCAAATAAAAATATAAAAATTCATGGCAAAATTTTATTTACAAAAAATACCCAACAGCAGTCTGCTCAAAACTCACTTCACGCAACTGAGTTGTGTGAAGAACTCTAACATATCCATTATCTACCACACTGGACAATTATTTGCACCGCTTTCATTGCACCAATCAAGTCTTCTTGATGTACACTCCGCAATTATTTCTTTAACAGAAATTTTAAAAGATACATATACATACATTTGTATTTTACCGCATGAATACTTATACCCCCAGAGAATAAGAGAAAATGAACAGAGTTATACATATTAGCCAATTAATCCACTTGGTACCTAAAGAAGTGTGCTAAAACTAAAAATTCCCCTGTTTCAGTTCATAAGGTACTTCGGTATTTTTGCATAAGAAAACTTTGGTCCATAATTTTGTCAAATACATACCTACATTTTGCCGTTCGTATTTCTTTTATCTTTTTATAGATAGCAGACTAATATGTAAATTTTGTAAATAAGGAATTTTAAGTTCCTTAGATATTTCTTATTCCAAAATCAAATAAGGAATGAATCTTTTCTATCTATTCTGAAATGCTGAAAGTGAAAATTAAAATTAACTAATAATTTTCAATTGGGTAACTTTTGAAAATCTGTATTTGCAAGCTTGAAATGATTATGTCATTCGAAAGAATCGCAAAATTATAGAGACTAAAACATAATTTTATGCTCATAACTTTTATGCTCATTTGAACACTTATTTGATAGTTAATGTAACTCTAAAGGCGGTACAGCCATGACTTTGAGTAAAGTTGGTTAGAACAAAAATAAAGATCATTTAGATATTCTTTACCTGTAATGTAGACTAAATTCATGGTGACTTTCCATATATCATTGTTTAAGTCTAAGTTAAAGGATACAGTAATTCAAATATAAGTAAGAGTAGAATAATGCAGTTGAATAATAAAGTAGAACAACCTGTAGTTGAATAAAGAAGGCGCAAAAACTCGTTTTCAGACCTGAATAAAAGCAAAAAAATGAATAGAAACTTTATTTTAGAATTTGCAGCCTTTTAACGAAGAAACAATCATCATACTTTAGAACCACTGGCTGAGAAGCCAGCTGAGATTTACCTTCTAAAGTTTCTTATCCTGAAGTACAAGTTGATTATGTTTTAATCTCTATAATTTTGTGATTCTTTCGAATGACATAATCATTTCAAGCTATACAATTTTCTTGCAACTCAGACGCTATCTAGATTCAAATTTTGATGCTGTGAAAAGCTTACTCGGTGGAAAATCGAGCCAGGAATTGACTTGGAGCAAAAACAAGGCAAGTTCTAATTTGGTACAAATATGACTCCAGTCCTGATTCCAAGCTGGAACAAACAAAATCCAAACAAAGTTCAAAGTCCTGACTTGATCCAAAACAAGCCGAGTCTAAGCAACAGAATTTCAGTGACATGGTGGAAAAATGGACTAGGTTTTGGCTCAGTGTAAAAACTAGTAAAGTTCAAGTTATGGTTTGAACAGTCAGCAAAACTGCTGACCCAGATGTGAAAACAAGTTGAATCCTAATTAATGAAAAAAAATTGCTAAATTCAGACTTGATGTGGAAATAAGCTCAAGCCATTCAGAATTAACTGATCAACTTGGATCAAGCAGCTTGAAACACATGGAGTAAGTAATTTGAGTCAGTAGATAGACATGAGGAACTTACGGAGATGTATGCCACTTTCAAGCCCCATCTACTCTGTGCATAGATATATAAAACCTTTGGTAATTTTGGAAGACATCTCATTAGTGTTCAGTACAACTGATTCGATTAAACTAAAAAATATCCACTTTGAAAAACTGCTTCAACACTAATCTGGTGAGCAAGAAACAACAAAAATTTTTAGATTAAAAACATTGACAATCAGTTTAGTTTTGCCATTCAAAGAAATTTTTTTAACCCTATTATTTCTCGGAATTCGGCTTCGTTCAAAAGTAAAAAAGATTTGTAATAATTAATGCTTTTCCTAAATTAATATCTAGGATAGGAAGGTAAATTCAAATTAATAGAAATTTATTTTAGATAGATTGTCATCATTTTTTTTCAAGAAAAAAGCTTAAAATGTAGTTTAGCTTTACTATGAGGTCCCACTTTAAGCTCCATAAGTTTAATTTTATTTCTTAAGAATATTCAATTACTAACTTTACTGATAGATGTGATTTGTGTTTAATCAGTAGAATCTAGTTCTTTTATATAGTCATGAAATAGGAATCTAAATACTATCTATTGGCTACAGATAAAAACAAGCTTTTAAAGCAGTTTTTCTATCTTCCGAAAAAACGATTCTGTGTAAAGTTGCACTACAAACTAGCTCTCAAAAACCAGGGCATTACCAGAACTGTTCGTGTAGATTGTGAAGCTTTTTATTGATGAATAATTTTCATCAAAAAGGCTCAAACGTTTCTCGTCTATTTATTTTTCCTTTGAGATCAAGGATTATAAAGGATAAGGAAATAAAATCACGAAATACTACCTATTTCGACAAATTGACAATTTACAGAAAAAAGCACAACATCCAAATCAAACAAATGAATAGAATACATCAAATAAAATAACGAAAATTAAATTAAATCTCTAACATTTGTTATACTCTGAAAAAGGGAAACAGTTTATGGATAGAAAGAATATTTAGCATTAAAAAGAGAGCCTAAAATATCATGATGGTAAAAACCGCAAGTGTTATTCATCCAAACCTTTCAACTTTTTTATTGAATATACAGAACTAGCATCACTTACTATCTTGAGCTATTGTGATTGTTCCAGCAATTACAATAACTTAATGGTTCAAAAACCACTTTTACAGTTCCATATAAGTCTAAACTAGAAATCAAACGGTTCTTACAGTAACTGTAAACCATTGATGACAGGGAAGGTTGTACAAAATCGATTAAACACTTTTCTGTAGACAATTGCATCATATCCTAGTGCTAGTAGCAATACCAGGAACACTGTGAAAACAGTCTGAGGCTTGTACACATGGTATAACCTAAAATAAGATGTATATTAAATTAAAGATCATATGTAAAACTACAAACCTTGTGCATACCTATTGCAAACCTGTTACTGCATATGTTGATTTATGCTTTATTTTTGTCATTAATTTAAAAAAATAGTTTTCCAAAGAATATGTTTATCAAAGAAAAAAAAAACTCATATAATAGTTCTAACTTAAAACAAACAGAAATGAACACACAAGATAGAGCTACCATACTTCTAATACATACTTTTAACACTACCATGCAATCGCAATCTAACTACACTTTACTAAAAAATATTTGTTTTTGAGCAGTCTCTTTTCATTTGTCTTAATAACATTAACAACAAAGGAATATCACAAGGCTAACTGGTGTTTTCAAATAAGAGTGTGGTATACCCTCTCTCTATATATGGCTTGAGTATCATTTGTGTTTGACAGAAAATGGTATATATTTTTAATAGTATGGTAATATTCACCATAATAACAAAAACATTATAATAATAATAACAGTTATCATAATAATCAAGACTACCGTACTGAAAAGACTAAGAACTGGTTGTTAAATACATAATATCAATTCTTAGTTGTCTTAGTATTTTTTATTGTTCAATGTCTTAACCATAAAAGGGAGATATTTAAATAATTTTAGTTTTAAGTAAGGCACAAATGATGATCTGACCTTTAAAAGATCTGCGGGGCTATGGTACTACTCCTGTTTGTGGTATTTTTGTTTATTTTAAATCTGACTTAGTTATTCATTTTGATTTCTGCTTATTTTCGGTTGCAGCTACTTCATATATTTTATATAATTATTTTACAACTTGTCTTGGGTTTTAATATGGTTCTTTATTTTTTTTTGAAAAACCTCTTTTCTGAAGAACATTTTTTCAATTAATTACTGTTCATTTTCAGTTGACATATTTCTATTTTTAGTAAGTATTAGATATATTTGAGAAGTTTTCTTTTAGTTTTTCTGCTTGAAAATTAAAATGTTGGATAGCATTCAAATTTTGGATGAAAACTGAATATTGACACCCATCCTATAAACAATCTTTAACATACAAATATCTTAATCCATTATTTTACCAAAAGAATAGTTTTGTGCTATATCTTGGCATATTTTTTTTAATAAATGTTAGCTAAGGTTGTTTATTAAAAAGATTTGTAATTTGATGTCATAGACTTAGAATGAATTTTTTAGGAATGGTATTAAGTTTTACTTTTCAGGTCAATTCAGGTTAACTAGAGAAGGTATAGCCTAAAACTAAATTAAACACTACTATTTGTTTCGAAGTTTTCAGGAGGGTGTATGTTGTTTAAAATTGTTAAAAAAGTTTCTCCAGCATACAAATAGCAGGCCAAACTATAAATTCTTAACAATAAACCTGAAAATACTTAAACTAGGCCCATTGTTTTCATTATCTCTGAAAAAGACTATGTCAATATAAATAAACATAAATTAATTATAAAAAATGTTTCCATAAAAGAAGCCTTTCAAAGAAAGGCCAAACACTCCAATTAACCAAATGTGAGCAAAAATAGAACCAAATAAAAATAAAATCAAACTCAAAACAAGCAAAAATGAACACAAACAGGGCTCACAACCCCTATGCCTTCTAACGGTGAGAGCATAATTTGTAATTTACTGAAAAAATGAACATGCATTGTCAGTTTAATATACATATTCTGATATTCATTCCTTATAATCTTAATAATTTTTAATTCATTAGAGTTATAAAAGTGAAAACATTTCATTTTTTTCAGTAAAGTGCATATTACATTCTGGCCTTAAGGAGGCATATTTATTGTGAGCCCTACTCATGTTAATTGCTGCTCGCTTTGAGTTTGACTTGGTTATTTATTGTAATTTCTGTTTGTTTTGGGTTTCATTACTTTCATTTATTTATTATGCATTCAATATTTGTGAGCGAATTCAAATTTTATATCATCAGCTTTTAGAAGAAAATGTAAAATTTCAGCGCAACAAAAATGATAACCTTCAAAATATAATCAAATTATACAAAAAATTATAAAATAGAGATACAATGGTTCCATCCTCTTTCTGTTTCTATTTGTTTTAGGTTTCATTACTTTCATTTATTTATTATGCATTCGATATTTGTGAGCGAATTCAAATTTTATATCATCAGCTTTTAGAAGAAAATGTAAAATTTCAGCGCAACAAAAATTACAATCTTCAAAATATAATCAAATTATACAAAAATTGTACAATAGAGATACAATGGTTCCATCCTCTCTTGAAAATCGTAGATCGTACTCTAGTGTTGTTAAAGGTCCTGAAACCTTTAGTATTATTCTTGAGTCTAGCAGTAATGAAGCAAAATATTATTAAAAAAAGAGAGAACCTCTACCAAAAATAGTGCAAGACATTAGTAAAATAATCAGAGAAGATTCCAGGAAATTTTCAGCAAAAAATATCAAACATGGGCGAGAAGGCTAGATCATTGTTGAATTTAACTCAAAACAAGATTTAAACAATGCTCTTCATGCTTTCAACAAAAATTCAGTAGCACTAGAATATACATTGAGGGAATTAAAAAAATGCCCACCAAGAATGCTTGTGAACGGTGCTCCTATAATCAAAAATAAATCAGAGTGCAAAGAATTTATAGAACATGGTAATCCAGATATGGAAAAACTTGTTATTGCTGGAGAAACCTTGGAAGTGGCGACTATTATTGAAAAGGGAAAAAGCTGCAGCATTATATTAGAAATGAGCCCAAAAATCAGAGGCGAAATTTTAAAAAGAGGAGGCCTCAATTTTGGATTTCTACACCTATTATGCTTAGATTACATTAACTTTATACGATACACCAACTGTTGTCTTTTTGGCCATAAGAAGTCTGAGTGTAACGGTGATTTAACCTGCTCTTGATTTACAGGCAATCATGACTACAATGAATGTACTAAATCCTTCAGTAGTCACCAATGTTGCCATTTGTGTAATAAGCAACAGCTCAATTATGAGCCACATTCATTGTACGATTACACAAATTGTCCAACAGCCAGAGAAATGACCCAACAATTAAGAAAAAAACATTGATTATGTATCACGAATGATGAACATGTCTCATGTAAATGTATATAAGAATAACAAACAGTTTCTACAAATTAACCTACAACATTGTTATGCTGCAGCACCACAACTAGAAAAAACACTGGTAGACTTATGCCCTGATGTGTACCAAATATGTACAATATCTCCTCAAAGACAACATTTGAGAAACGATTCTACAGGGTGTCCCAGAAGTCACACACCATGTAGATTTATATAAAAACAAATATGAATATCAATTTTATTAATCAAAATCACAATAGATGCTTGAATCGTTCACCTTCAGCTTGAATACATGCATCTATTCTCTTTATAAAACTATCTTTTACTCTAATGAGGATTTCAGTGGTGATTTTTTGACATTCAGCTATTATTGCATCTTTCAAATCATCAAGAGTGCATGGACAATTCTGGTAAACTACAGATTTAAGATGTCCCCAAAGGAAATAGTCAAGAGGTGATAGATCTGGTGATCAGGGTGGCCACCCCATGGGACCTCTTTGCCCAATCCATCTTTGTTGAAAATTTTCATTCAGGTAGTCAGCCTTAATACAAAAAAGCTACCAATGAAGCAACTCCAGTGAGTCATGGCTCTCCCAAAAGCATTCACAGTGGTGCAATTCAGAATTGTTGGACCTTAGAAAAGGGTATAGACAATTGCTACAGATATTTAAATCCTGCAATTCTCTTGTAAATGAGGTTAATTTAAGGAATGCAAAGTAAAAATATAGACTGGGTATTCTAAATGCTAAAAAGAGTGACTGGAATAAATTCTGTGCAGATAAATCAAATTTGGATCCATGGAATAGAATCCACAAAATTTGTAAAAATAATAATGCCATTGTTCAGCCACTACACATAACAAAAGATGACAGCAGTAAGACTAACTCGATGATGGAAGTGGGGGAGGTATTGCTAAATAAGTGGTTTTTAAAGGATGATGAATCATTTAACTGATAGTAAAAACCATGGTGACGTTAGAGCAGAACTTACAGATTTTTTAATTAATAGCATATCAGGTGTTACTGAAGTCTCCGTGAATGAAACAAAGGAAATAATTAAAGGTTTAAAGCCATCAAAAGCCCCAGGCCTAGATAGAATTCTAAATTTAGCACTAATTAAAAACATCTATGTCCTTGCTCCTAGTTTGTTAAAGTTAGTGAATAGTTACTTAAAATTTTCATATTTCCCAAAAAGTTGGAAAATGAAATATAATTGTTTAAAAAAAAATGGTAAAAAGAATGATGGCAATCCAGCTTCATACTGTCTGGTTAGCCTACTCTCAAATCTTGGGTAAAATATACAAGCATGTCATTGCAAATAGAATGATTGCAATTAGCACTGAAAATAATTGGTTTTTGCCCCTGCAGTTTGGCTTCCATAGTGGGAAAAGTACTATTGACGCAATTAATAGTATTGCTGCCTTTGTGGAGGAGAATATACAGAAAAAATCTTTACATTATGCATATTTTTTTATATAAAAGGAGCATTTGATGCCGCATGGTACCCTGGAATACTGACAAAGTTTAAGGCTAGATTGTGCCCAGTGGGCTTTTAAGGTTGAATGTTCATGTATTTTAGAACAATGATGTCCTCAATGTGGAATAATATCCCTCTTGTTATGGTCAGTTACTATAAATGATCTTCTAAAACTAAATATTCCTAATGTAAAAATTCATGCATATACTGATGATGTTTGTGCAATTATCACATCAAGTAAAATTGCAACTTAAGAATCCTTGTCATCAAACATATTTTTGTTTTTCCAAATTTAGTCAGATGATAATAAGCTTGTGTTTGAGAAATCCAAGACAGAACAATTTTATTCTCAAGGAAGCATCAACTTCTGACTGTTTAGCTAATGTATGATGGAATTGAAATACCTGTTAAAAATACGGTTAAATATTTGATGAAAAATTATTATGGACTGACCATGTTAGACATAAAAATTAACTCTGCAAAACAATCTGATCATCTTTTAATGATTGCTAAGAGTACTTGGAATTGAAAATATATAGCCAAAGTCTATAGGGTAAGATACCCAGTAGTCAGACAACTAACCACCACTTCAACAGTTAAATCATAGTAGGATCTATTATACCACCTAGAACATGGATTGCTTCACTGTTGGATTTGAAAAAATCTTCTTAATAAGTGCCATAGGTGATCAGTTTGAATATTTTAATATGCACAACACTCACAATTTTAAATGTACAGATAGACAAGAGTTAAACCTAATCTTGGACACATATTTAAAGCTTGAGCCTAATCTTGGAAAATGCTGTCCAACCTTAGACAAAGGAATTTAAAGTTGGAACAACATATCCAAATCACAAACAGGGTCAATTTTGGACAATTTTAATCTAAGACAAGTATTGTGACTGGCTAGGCTGTAAGGGTAACCTTTGTCTAAATTCAAATGTTGGAAAACCAGAAGTTTTCAAAGATTGGTGTCACCCAATCTCAAATAGTCCAGTCTTAACTATCAGCAAAGCCTACCTATCTAAACATATATACATGATTTCCACAATTAGGAGCCTGTTGTCTATGCAGCCAGTAGGAAAAATACTTTTTTAAAGGGATATCTGTCCAAGAATAGGTCCTGGTTGAGTATTGAGGGTCTCACCCTAGCCTAAATAAGTATGCTAAGATAAACAGTGGTAGATAGCTAATTTCCACTTTAACATTGTAAAATCTCTATCATACCACCTAGAAAAGTGATTGTTTTACCATGGATTTATCAAAATTTTCATAATAAGTATGTGATTACCTTGAATTTATTAACTATGAACAACAATCTTATAGTGATAGACAGTAGTTGATCCCAATTTTAGACACAAATTTAAAGCTTTATCCTAATCTTCAAAAATGGTGTCCAATCTTGAACTCAGAATGTTAAAGTTAGAACAACATATCCAAATCAAAGGCAGAGTCAATCTTCAAAAGATTTAACTTAAGACAAGTATTGTAGGTATAAGCCTGGAATTGGGACTATTGAGAAGGAAACATGTTAAAAAATTTGTATTTCATAATACACAGAATAATTGTATTTACATTCTGACTACAATTCTACTACACCCCCCCCCCCTCTAATGTGGGAATATATATCCCAAACTATATATTTTTAATCCATTGTGCTGTGTCACTCTTGTTTCAAACTGTGTACCTGTAAATTCAACCAAAACTAAATAAATCACGACATAACAAAAACAATTGAGAATAATAACTTGGACTATGTATTTACATATTGGGGGAGGGGGGTAAAGTATAGTAGAATTATAGTCAAGATGGGTTAGCTATAATTATTCTGCATATTATGAAGTAAGAATTGTTTTTTTTTTTTTTTTAATGTTTCCTTCTCAGCAGCCCTAATTCTATGCTTATATTGTGTTGTAAAACAGTATAATTACATTTCAATAGGCTAGGGTATATAGGCCTATAGCCTACAACTTTGGTATTAGCCTATAATTGGGGTTATTGAGAAGGATGAAATTCTTATTTTATAACATGCAGAACACTATATAGAGAGCACAGCAAAAGTGCCTTCAAAATGTGTTAACTACAAATCCTGAGTAAAATTCTAGACAAATTCCTTTTTACTATCTTAGAAATTTGGTATGTTATAAAATGAATCTTCCAGGGATGGATCTACAGACAAAAAAAAACATTCTGGGAATGTATTTTGAATTACCAATCTCTACTCCTTCTCTCTGTAGAGTACACTGACCTTTGAGGACCAAAAAAATCTTTGTGTTATAAAAGTTAAGCCTAGCAAAACAGATCTTCTACTTAAACTAAATACAAGAAAAGTATTTACAGCTTCACAACCTTGCTCAGTTTCAATTCATGAGGTTTCAAGATCTGCAAATACTTTTCCTTAATTTAGAAAAAAAACTTTGATATGGCTTGAAATGCTACTAAAAAAAAGCCTATACTAGTTATAGGATCCTAGGTAAATTTATAGCAAACCATATAATTGGCTTTTGTATAAAGTGAATATACCACTTAATGACTTTTTTTTTTGCTCTTTACAAATGTAATAATTGCTTTTACCTTAAATTAAAATTTGAGCACTTTTTTAGCTTTTAAAAAGATGACTTTTCAAAAAATTGTGACAGTTCATATAACTGACTTACCAATAAAGTGAACAAACCACTTGATGCCTTTTTTATGTTCTTTACAATTATAATAGTTGCTTCTACCACAAATTCAAATTTAAACACTTTTTTGGCTCTTGAAAATGACAAATTTTCAATTAAAGTACAAGTTATCCATTGTTTCTGACAAAATAATACTATGTTTTCTCTGTGCTGTTTTCAACAAAAGAGGTAAAATTCTAGTTAATTGACTTCTTGCTATCTTGGTAAGGATTTAGGTTAGGAAAATGAAACTTTCAGGGATGGGCCTACAGGCTAAAGTATGTCCTGGGAAGGTATTTCTATGTACCTACCTCTACTCCTCACTCTAGAGGGCCCTGACCTTTGATGACTTTTAAAAATATGTGTGTTATAAAAGTGAAACCTTGCAAAATAGATCTTATGCTTAATTGAAGTACAATAAAATTGCTTTCAGCTTCATAACTTTGCTCAATCCCATTTTATAAGGTTTCAAAGATAAGCAAACACATTTCTTAAATTTTGAAAAAAAAAACATAGACATGGCTCAAAATTCTACTCAAACAACAGGAATGCATTTTCAGAACTAAAGGCAGTGAAAAAGCAACTAGTAACTGAAAATTAAGGTAAAATGTTGTTTTGTCAAAAGTTTCAATAGGTATAGACCTGTCATGTAGGCAAATTTCAGGACTCTCTAGAGGGAGCAGGATTGGAGGTGGGTATTTTAAAATACCTTCCCAGGACATACTTCAGCCTGTAGACTTGTCCCTGAAAGTTTCATTTTCCTAACCTAAACCCTTTCTAAGATAGGTAGAAGTCAATTAACTAGAATTTTACCCAAAATAATACTACATTTTCTCAATGCAAAGAAGAAAACGCCATAACACTGGTAGACATTATTTTTTCCAAAATTAATACTGGAAGATCAGTGCTTGTGGATTATATACCATTAAAGAAATGGATTTATAATGAAACAGTAAGTTTGAGATCAATGTTTTAAAGTTTGAGGCAAAAGTTTTTAGCCTTTTTTATACCCCATATTTAGGTCATTTTTAAGAGCTCAAAAAGTGCTTAAATCTGAATTTGAGGTAGAAGCAATTATTATATTCATAAGTAGCATAAAAAATGGCATCAAGTGGTATAGCCTATTCACTTTATATGAAAGCCAGTATATGGCTTGCTATAATTTTACTGGATCCTACTGCCTACACTAGAGAAAATGTATTTTTTTAAATCTGGATATCAGTCTGAGATTAGCCTAAAGATTGTCCACATAATGGGAATTTAGCTCTGTGAGAGAAATTTTGAAGTAGTTTTCAGAATTTTAAGTGTTTCCATATGAATCAACCATATAAAACACTGCTTGTTAACATCATGTCATCTCAGCTAATTTAGCAGAATTGGACCTAAGCTTTCACAAAAAAAACTGTATGCTTTAACAGTAACATTTACAGTGCAAAAATTGACGAAAATCCTGTGAAAACATGTTTGGTAGTCGGTCGGAGATTAAAATTACAGTTAAAACGGATTTTGTTCATGAGATGATTAAGCATTTTAGCATTTTAAAACTTTTGCGTCGTTGGAAGTCTTATTTATATGGAAAAATTTTAGAGAATCAGTTCATATTAGAGAGCGTGTTCGTAAGCTTATTTCATGGAGAATGCTGCATCTGGATGCAAGGTTAATTCTGAATACTCAGTCCGAAAGCTGTTTTCGTCATCTGTTCTTTGAACCTCAAGAACAGTCGTAATTTTATTTGTCCCTACTCAACCGTAGCAGGGGAAGAAACAGAAATCGACCTGAGATGGAAAACAGCTTCCATACTACTGCGAATTAATGGAAGTACTGGACATTCTTTTGCTCTGTCTGATGGAGGAGCAATATTTTTTCTTACAGATAATGCATGCATAATTGTCAAGACCTTCTTAGCCAGTGCATGCACTTATTCAACCAGATAATAATAATCTTTATTCTTTCCCTTTATCAAAATGCAATAACATGGGTATCGTCAAACAAAAAAAGAGAAAAATGCGAAAAGACGCAACATAAAGAACGCACATGATGAGCTATCACTTCAAAATTCAACTAAATTCCAGTCGGTTGATTGCTCAGGTTAGTTCTGCTGTTTTTCACTGAGATAAATAATGTAGGGATTCTGTCATGCATCTATCTATAGGTATTCTTTAGACAATGGCATGGAAAAGAAGATATAAGAACTTTATATGCATTCGGTATATTTTTTCTTCAAGTCTCTCTTTTACCTTTATTGTGAAAAAGCCATTGATTTTTGTAGCTTAAAATATATTGCTGTTTTATTAAAAGTATCCTTTTTTTCTTTTTGAATGAACTCTCTTTGGTCAGAAACCAGTCAGAAACTGATTAGCCTAACAGGAACTAAAGAACAAAATTAGGCTGGGTCAATTTTACGCTGGGTCTTCCTTATGTTTTGGATATGGGTTGCCACTATCTTCCTGAGTTTCTTCTGAAAAACCTTAGATCAATGCTGCAATTTGTAGAATCCCTTCGTAGGGTTTTCTGACGTTATTCCCCTGCGATAATTACAGATAAAATTCTAGTCCGAACTGAGAATTTTTCGAAGAATTTGAAAATTAGCTTCTCATGGGCATGGTGCCATATTTGATTGACTTTAGTGCCCGATTCCCTGTGGCTCTTATTTTACTATTCAAACTAAGAAAAAGTAATAGGCTTTTATGTAAGTCCATGGAATTTATTCAGTGAAAAGCATATGTGTCTTGTCAAGCCTCTCTAGACCAAAATTTTTTGTAGTAAATTTAACTCACATTATTTGAAAATGATTCTTCATTTGAACAAAGAGAAAGAATATTTGTCCTATGACCCACACCATCAAATGTGACAAAACCTATCCGAACAACTAAAGCTAAAGACAATGTTTAAATAAGGTTTATTTAATGTAAGGTTTAATGAAAATATGGTACAAAAATATGTGATTAAAAAGTAAGGGAAAGCGAGAATCGCAATAGCAAAACTAAAACAATAAGTATCACAATGAATCCCAAATGAAAATAATGGGCCAAAAAAAAAATCTGCAGTTAGAAATTAAGCAACAAAGACTATGCGTGACATCTCGTCTTTCTCTAATTATAGCCCTAGAAAGCAGGATATAACCAAATTTTTCGCAAAGTCTAGTGTTTGATATACGGTCAGTTAGACGGATATCCAAAAGAATCCGTAGACAATTCCACTGGAACATATAGCAAATCATCTTCCATCTTTCGGAGAGCTCATGTTTCAAAACAATACTTGACCACTGTTACCACAATAGCTTCTAAAATTCTAGTCTCAGTTCGATTTTCTATTGAACAGCAATAATCTCACTTTGTGTTAACTACTGAGCACTATCAAATTGAATCACCATGAATAGAAAAATTTGATACACGTGCGTCTGAATGTTATTAGAGTTCATTTTAAATTATAGAATGTCTATAGATTGAAAGGTTATCGGGAGTCTGCAAATGAAATATAAAACTAGACATGTATCTATAAAAATGGTTCAAAAATATGTCAAAAGATGTTCACTTATATTTTTCTATCACTCCAGCCGGTGGTCAAAGAAGTTGAATTGTAGATCCTGAAACTTTCATAAGAGCCGCACACCCCATTTCAAGGTGACTGTTGAATTCTTTGATCTTACCAAAACATATTTTCGAAATAATTTATTCCTTTGTTAATTTTTCTGAGTTTAAATGTCAGTTTGGCACATAGGACTTGCAAAAAATGAAAGAGCATTCAGCCTGTGCAGAGTTTACAGGTCTTTTGGCTTTCATTCCTATTACAACTAGTATCCAATACTTAGATTAGGTCTTTGACTTCAGACATACTGACAAACCATGGGAACAACCAGATGGGGGAAAGGTAGAATTCAGCAGATAACTGCCTTGGGGATTCTGTTTCCCTTTCATTTTCGTTGTCTGAATAAATTTCAGGACACTAAGAGCTCTCCCTTTTCATTCGGTTTGCATAAAGCACTTTTGATACCGTGTTTTGGCTCTCCTGGTGCTTAGCTCTACACTTTTAACTTTCTGTAGTCCTGTGTTAAATAATTTTTTTAGGGTGCCTCAACCTGGATATAAGACCTAAACTTGTCAAAAGTGAGTGCAACTATGGGACTTTTACCCATAAACTTGTAGATCGCTCTGAAGTGTGGCCAATGAATGCAATATATTAGCTTCCCCTCATCTGTCATTTCTTCCACATCATTCTCTGCACCAATTACACTACCTTTTACAGGTTGTTTTTTAACCCATCCATTATTGACATATACTTTGTAAGCTAATTCTTCTGTTTTAATCAGGTCATTGTTGCTGACTTATTATCAAGTAGTTCTCTAGTTTGTTTATTATCCTGTTGTACAATTATGAGACAAAATCCTTTCTTTAGTAAAATTGGTGTTAAACTTTGTTCTCCTCATAATTTGAAGAAATCTAAACTTTACACGACAACATTTTACTTCATTACGCTCAGACTAATTATCGGATTTGCAGAGTCACTTGCAGTTCAACTGTGTCCACGAAAGTTTGCTGAATTTCTTCTTATTCTATACAAAATAGAAACTGTTTTGCGTTATTAATCACTCTTTCATAAGAAATCAGCACAAAGATAATGCCAACCACCAAAATTAGTAGTCTATGTTTTGTCGCATTGAGAGTATTGGGCCATATTTGTGGAGGTAATGATCACTACGCATGTAATAAATGCTAAAAGACACGTGTTTGGGCCGTGTTTGTTTATTTTCTGCGCAGCAATGAGATGAAACTATCAACTTACCAGCCTGACTTTGTTCTAGATTTACTATTTTGCCAGAGCATGTACGAAAATTAGTTGATTTAATTATTGTCAAATTGATATAATTATAATTTTAATAGCTAGAATCATGGCCTGTTCTCTCCTTTTTTGATCATTTAGCTCAATACTTTTTAAATTGAGAGCTTCAGTTTTTATTTGGGAAATGATGCAATTGAGGATTCTCAAATGCTTCGCTATTTTATTTTAACAGATAAGATAGATAGATAGATAGATAGATAGATACATGTTTATTTACAACAAGAATTAAACCATATAAACAAACAGCGCAAATGCCTAATGGCATACTTAAACACGTGGTATATCACCACAAAAAAAAACACTTCTTACGGAAATAAAACTTCAACACTTACAACGGAAAATATTATGGGAGACTAGCAACATGATTTCTTAATAACTTCAGAAATTTGTTTCTATCATTACAATTTCTCACAGCTATTGAGATTAAATTCCCAACTTTTGGACCAATATGACGCAAACTAAATCCCGCTCGCACCGTCGATCTAATTTGAAAAGAGAAATCAGAACTATGAGATGTTGGGTAATTGTGGAATTGTGAATTTGTCGGAAATAATCTAGGGAAATTTAGTGAAAGTTGTCCAAAAATATAATTGTGGCAAATATTAGAAATGACAATAAAATGATGTTGATGAACAGAGAAGAAACCAGAACATCCATAAAGATGGCTAACTGAGGATCTATTATTAACATTAAACATTAACCTAAGGGCTTTATTTTGTAGGGTTTGAAGAGGTTTAAACGTTGAAGGAAAAGTTGATGCCCAAACAGAAACACAATAAAGAAAATATGGATTGACAAAAGAAAAACACATTGTCTTTAAAATATCCATTGGGAAAAAATGGCGTAAACGAGAAAGAATGCCGATATTTTGCGAGATTTTTAGAGACATTGTTTTCACATGTTCACGGAAAGACAGATTTTCATCCAAAATAATTCCAATATATTTAAATTGATCAACACGTTTTAGTACCCTATCATTTAGATAAAGAGAAAACTGTTCTGTTTTTTTGAGAACCATAACGAGAAAACGGCATATATTGACATTTCTTCTCATTTAATGAAAGTAAATTTTTGGCATACCAATCCCCTGCAGATAAACGTGTGTTATTAGGACTATGAAAAAGTATGGATAAATCAGCACGGGATGCAAAAATAACAACATCATCTGCAAACATTACAATTTTACAAAGTGGTAATACCTCAGGCAAATCATTTATAAACAGAAGGAATAAGGTCGGTCCAAGGACAGACCCCTGAGGGACCCCGCAACTTGTCAAAAACTTTCCAAACGGATATCATTAATTCTATTATGACATTCAAGTTTTCTATCCGTAAGATAAGTTTTAAAAAAATTAAAGATTTCGAAGCAAAACCATATTTTTGGAGTTTCATTAACAACAGACGATGGTCGACTGTATCAAAGGCCTTGGCGACATCAAGAAATACCACCAACGCATACTGATCACTGTCAATTGTATCATTTATCTCAAGCAGAAGTTGATGAATCGCCAACTCCGTTGATTTTCCTTTAATCAAACCAAACTGAGAAGGATGAAAAATAGTTTGACCAATTAAATAATTATGGAGCTGATGGTTCGCTATCTTTTCCGAAAGTTCACTAAACACTGATAAAAGTGATACACCTCTATAATTTGAAGAATCACTAGTAATTCCGTCTTTATGTAGTGCAATAACATCAGCATTCTTCAGCAAATCAGGAAAAACTCCCTGTACAAATGACAAATTATTTATATATGTGTGCAAGTAACGGGGCAACTTCAGTAGCTACCTGTTTTACTGTTCGAGTAGAAAAACCAAATTCGTCAGACGAAGAACTATTTTTAAGCTTCATGATAATTTTTGGACCCCACAACTTGTCAAAAACTTTCCAAACGGATATCATTAATTCTATTATGACATTCAAGTTTTCTATCCGTAAGATAAGTTTTAAAAAAATTAAAGATTTCGAAGCAAAACCATATTTTTGGAGTTTCATTAACAACAGACGATGGTCGACTGTATCAAAGGCCTTGGCGACATCAAGAAATACCACCAACGCATACTGATCACTGTCAATTGTATCATTTATCTCAAGCAGAAGTTGATGAATCGCCAACTCCGTTGATTTTCCTTTAATCAAACCAAACTGAGAAGGATGAAAAATAGTTTGACCAATTAAATAATTATGGAGCTGATGGTTCGCTATCTTTTCCGAAAGTTCACTAAACACTGATAAAAGTGATACACCTCTATAATTTGAAGAATCACTAGTAATTCCGTCTTTATGTAGTGCAATAACATCAGCATTCTTCAGCAAATCAGGAAAAACTCCCTGTACAAATGACAAATTATTTATATATATGTGCAAGTAACGGGGCAACTTCAGTAGCTACCTGTTTTACTGTTCGAGTAGAAAAACCAAATTCGTCAGACGAAGAACTATTTTTAAGCTTCATGATAATTTTTGGACCCCACAACTTGTCAAAAACTTTCCAAACGGATATCATTAATTCTATTATGACATTCAAGTTTTCTATCCGTAAGATAAGTTTTAAAAAAATTAAAGATTTTGAAGCAAAACCATATTTTTGGAGTTTCATTAACAACAGACGATGGTCGACTGTATCAAAGGCCTTGGCGACATCAAGAAATACCACCAACGCATACTGATCACTGTCAATTGTATCATTTATCTCAAGCAGAAGTTGATGAATCGCCAACTCCGTTGATTTTCCTTTAATCAAACCAAACTGAGAAGGATGAAAAATAGTTTGACCAATTAAATAATTATGGAGCTGATGGTTCGCTATCTTTTCCGAAAGTTCACTAAACACTGATAAAAGTGATACACTTCTGTAATTTGAAGAATCACTAGTAATTCCGTCTTTATGTAGTGCAATAACATCAGCATTCTTCAGCAAATCAGGAAAAACTCCCTGTACAAATGACAAATTATATATATATATGTGCAAGTAACGGGGCAACTTCAGTAGCTACCTGTTTTACTGTTCGAGTAGAAAAACCAAATTCGTCAGACGAAGAACTATTTTTAAGCTTCATGATAATTTTTTTCACATGTTGGAGCGTCGTTTCGGAAAAATCAAAAGGGTTTTCAGTTTAATGATCGTTATCAAAAGAAATGGTAGGGTCATTTAACAATGGAGAAAAAAATCCTATCTAAGCTTTTTTCCTATTGAACTAAAATAGTCTCCCAATATATTCAAGATTTCTTTACTGTCAGTTACCTTCCTTCCATCAACTTCTAGGCAATCAACACTAGATTTAGATTTATGGCTAGGTCGAATTCTTTCATTAATCAACTGCCAAATATTTTTCTTATCTGACTTATACTGAATAAACTTATCTTTATAATATGTTCTCTTTGCATATCTAACAATCGAATTTAACTTATTCCTATGTGCTCTATATTCTTCAAAAGAGGCATCACTTGGAATAAATTTTATGTTCTTATTCTCAATTGAAATTCTAATTCTAATTCTAATTATTTATCTTCCAAAAATACAATTCGAAATCCTGCACTTACACTGGATTTTTTGTTAGCTGAATTTATCAGTTGTCCGTCTATCCAACAATTTGTCCTAGTCAGGGTAAACGATAATTAATAAAACGAAGAACTCGGACACGGTTTTGTATGTCTTTAAGGCCTTTTTTTAAAGACCTCCCCAACCATGCGTACGATAATTTAAATTTTCAAAAACTTACTATGTGACAGGCGCACAAGGCATTAATTACTTTGGGTAATCCAAGCAAATGGTAATTCCACTTGGTGAAAACTAAAAAGAACTATTTTCCAGAGTTAAAAATGGCAATTATGGAGCGTTAAATAGGGTAATATTCTTAAGCTCTATATCAAGGCTAAAATTGTTGCAAAAGTTCAGAGCCTTGACCAGGATAAATCTTCATACATTGTAGTAGGCCTAATATACACAGAAATCAGAGTGCTGGTTACAGTCTCAACAGTTAATTTACCATGAAGTTTGTATAATATTACTACAATTATCATCTCACTGCAGCACCAAGGCCAATACAACTATGCACACTTGTCCTTCCAATCTTTTCAATGTCTCCCTCTTCACATCCTCCCAGGAAGGGGTTATTTTTTATTAACAGACTTTTCTGGAAGCTAAGAAATAAAAACCTATATAGTCAGAATTGCATCCTGAATCCAAATTTAACATAAGTGTCAAAAATGATCTTTACCCCCACCCCTACATATACCAACTCAGTGTATATATTTGCACATTAGGGGGGTGGGGGTAAAGTTTAAACTTACGTTTATAGTCATAATTACATCCTGAATCCAAATTTAATATTCATTTGCATTAGAAATGAACTCCACCCTCACTCCCTTGATGTGCAAATATACAGGCTACCCTGGATTGATGTATATAGGGGTGGAGTAAAGTTTGTTTCTGATCCAAGTGCATATTAAATTTGGATTCAGGATGCAATTCTGACTATATGGGTAAGTTTATTTTTTAGCTACCTGAATAGTTTGTTAGGCTATTATAGAAACTAGCCTACCCCCAAGAAATTCTCATTTTACTTAAATCCTTTATTACAATACCCTATAATGAAAATTGCCATCCCATTGGCATAATTTCTGCTGTTTTTAAAGTTCCTGATAGGTATGTGAATAAATCTATTAATGCAGCATTTGAGGCTTATAACTTTTTTAACTCCTTTTCAACATGGTTTCAAATCTGGAACCATCTATTGACACTAACTTTCTACTGGCATCTGAATGTATCACAGCTCTACTAGACAAAAATGTTCCTGTGGATATCATCCTCCTAGACCAAGCAAAAGCTTTTGATAAAATTTTCTACAAGTTCCTTACCACAAAGTTGAAAGCTACAGCTGCAGGTCTTTTTGTTACACAATGGAAACAGGATTTTCTACCAGATAGAACCCAATTTGTTAGAATTTTTAGTTCTGGTGGTGCTCTTCATTTTTCCTCCTTTACTACAATTTTAAGTAGTGTCCCTTTAGTTACTATTCTTTTACCAACTTTGTTCAACTTCTATGTAACAGATGCACCAAATCTTCTATCAAACCCCCTCACTCTTTATAAAGATGATTCTAAATTAGTGGGTAAAGCCTTCACACATTCTGATTTCATTTTGTCCAGGTTGATCTTGACAGTCTTGGAAATTAGGCTGATTGATAGGTTCTTCCCTTCCATACTGGCAAATGTTATGTGCTGTGTCTTGGAGAATATAGTTAACACTAGTAATATTTTGTTCAAGGAAATTTTCTTTCTACAGTCTCTGAAGAAAGAGGTCTTGAAGTCATTGTTGATGAATGATTAAATTTCTAGCACCCATTCAAAGACTGTGTCATTATCTGCCTTTAATCCCCTGCCTTATCAAAAGGACAATCTCAAGCTGCAATCCTAGAGTGTTCATGAAATTGTATAAGGTATTGGTTCAACCACAACTTGAGGCTAGAATGTCTTTTGCATTGATTTTTTTTCAAAGAAGTTATGGAAAATGTACAGCAGGGAGCAACTAAGATGATCATTAAGACCTGGAAGTCACTATAGATACTCTTCTGAAGTTCTGGGAACACTCTGCACAAACTGTTGCCAAAGCAAATTCTAGCCTTGGACTTACTAAAAGAACGCTTACTTGCCAATCACCTGCTTTGCTGGTCCTTTTTGCATAGGTGGTACACAGTTGATTGAAGGTGTACAAAGGAGGGCCACCAAATGCATCTCTGGACTTGGTGAGAAACCATATAGTGAAAGGCTATCTAACCTAAAACTCAAATCTTTGACCTTCCCATTTTATAAAGTGAGAATTTAATTTTTTTTTTTTTTTTTTTTTTTTTTAGTTTGATTGCCTATTTTTTTCTAAGGTTATATATGACACCATTAGAGTGATAGGATGAATTGTCACACACACAACTTGGCTGCCTATGCTTCCATTCTGTGCTAAGCTTTGTTTGAATTGCTGTTATCTTGCAATGCTGTATAATACTTTTGCTCTCCCCTGCATCCTGTACATTGCACCCTTCTGGAAGATTCTTACAAATGTTGATAAATTGAAAATCAGCTCCACTTTTTTCCATTTCACAAAATACCTACTAAGATATATCCAATTTGGACATGCAATTCAAAACTCATCAACAGTCTTTGCATAGCAGATCCTACTATAGCTGTTGCTAAACTTATGGAGAAATATAACCACAAGATTTCAAGACATGCTTGGAGCCAAGTTCTTGTCACAGTTGTATAGTGATATTTTGCTTTTGTTTATATTTGTTTTTTCTCTTTGCAGTGCTCTGTCATTTTTTTTTTGTACAAAGACAGGCTTTCAATAAATAATAATCATGCAACTACTTTCCAATGTATCAAAAATCCCATTGTCTAAAATCTTGTCCAAAATATTTCTGCAAGACTAAAAACTGTAAAAGTACTATGGCTTTTACACTAATTTTTTTGTCAAATCAATACCCATTGGATAAAGAGATGTTTTTTAGGTCCAATTTTCAGTAATATTTAACAAAACTCATATTATAAGCCAGGAAAAATGAGTGGAAAAGATTTAAAGAGGCCAATCCTTGTGTGATATTAAGTAATGTATCTATTACCAGGGGTGAATCTCAAGTATTTGTATTGGGGAGAAAGGGGCTGTATCTAGATAGTTAAGGGGTATGGGATATATAATAATTTTTTTATACACATTATTTGGGGGGCAACTGCCTCCCCCCTAAACAACGCCCCTATCTTATAATGACATGGTTATTTTTCACAAACACTCTATTTTATTGGTATGCTACCTACCAATGGAATTTTTCAAGTTTTCAGTAAGTTGCACAGGTGGTGAGTTGGTCACTGATGACATGGGTAAATGTATGGTTTTCTCAATTACATTGCTAGCTGCAACTAAATGTGTCTTTTAATATGGATTCTAAATATACTATTTGCTACCCTTGCAAATTTACTCCAATGCTCCTCCCCTCCCCTTTTTTTCTCTCTGAACACCAGTGTTAAAAAATTTTCCAATAATTTCCTTTATTTTATATACAATTTACCAGTTTCAAGTGGGTAAGTTTATGTCCAAAAGATGGAAACTAGAATAATTCATTTCTGATCTTTTACCTCTGTTTAAGGAAGTATATAAAAATATCTTATTTCTGTAATCAAAAATGATGGAAGCCATAAGCTTGTCTTGCAAGTCAAAATCACAGCAGCATTTTTTTTTTTTTTTTAAACTTAAAAAACTGTTGTAGTCACTAAGGCATTTTATCTAATATGAATATTCTACTTAGTTTCATATTAAGCAAATAATTATCAGTATAGTCCTTTGTTTTGGAAAAATAAAATCAGGGCAATATCTAATATAAGCACTACATATATAAGTGTACACCATTGGTTCTCAAAAAGGGTTTTATGAAACAAGGTTAAGGTTTGTGGAAAGCTACATCAATGAAAAGCCACATTTAATTGTAAATATTGGTCCTAATCATGTGTGGCATTGTCTTATGTATTTGGCATTTCAATGTCATCCAATATTTCATGCTTCAGCTCAAAATCAATCCAATCTTTCATCCCTTAGTTCTATGACTATTTACCTTAGTTCTGCCCCAGGAATGACATATGGAGGGATGATAGATAGTCTTATCTATCAACAAATGAAATGACATCAATTTTATACAATCCTAAAAAGAGCTTATGCCAGATTTGCCTCTAACTCTCTTGGACTATCTGTCTTGGCTTTTTCTTCAATTAGCCATGACTTGATGCCCACAACTACTTGATTTTAATTTAAAATTAACAGGTGGGAGATCTGTTGATTTTGAATATTTTATTTGAAGTAATTCTTTTTCAAATAACATATTTTTTGCTACAAAGTATTAATTGGAATAAAGGTTCTATTGTATTACAAATGAAGCAAAACTATTATATAATAGAAAGAAATCTTGAGAACTATTGGTTTTGAGAAAGTTCAACCATTAGACAAATTTTCTGTCCTGTGTGGAGTTATGGCTTCAAAGAATAAGTGTTTTTGTGTGAGGAAATAACGTTTTTGTATATAGTTCCCCAATATAAAATGAAGTGGGCTTTAGGATTGACCAACGTCTTTCCACTATAATACAATGTACTGTTCCAGCAAACTGCAGGAGGGGAGGGAGAGGGATCCAAAAATAAAATATATTGCTATGGTCCCTAGCAATGAAAAACATTCTTCAAAAGATAAAGAACTAAAAGGTTAAAACCAAGATAGTATCCACTTGGTTTGAAGGTATGACTTTTGTGATTCTCAGCTAACTAGCCTATTTCTTTTTCTGTCCATTGGGGGAAATCAGAAGCCCTTCACCAGCAAAAATTGTGACAGCCTTGTGAACACACAGTTTTCCTAATATTTTGTCTGTTTGAACAGAAAAGGAGTTTGGACTTTGATGTAGGCCAGGGCTTGTTTCTTTTAACACACAAGGATCTGTCTCTTTTTTTTTATCTTTGGGCAAATAACTGGCATTTCTAATCTTGAATAAAGCTTTAGGGTGAGTCTCTTTATCTCACCAAATGTTTTTCCTAAACATGTTTCTTTATCTAAAAAAGATACACCAAGAGTGAATTCTTTGCCTCAAATAAACATCCAATACTGAGACCCTTCATATAATAAGATATGAGAATATGGTCTCAGAATTTAGACCTTCCATTTCATTTAAAGCAGTTTTATAAAAAAAAAAGTTATTAGTATTACTTGCAGTAGGCCTGCTATTTTCTGTACTGTGTTATAAAGTATTATATCGATCCTTCCAACATAAAAATTAAGAATATAAGCTTGATTTTGAGAAATTCTTTTCTGCTTAATCAAAATTAAGGAATAAAATTAAGAAAATTAAGGATGGAGCTGAAAATTACCTTGCTGGGCTCTAATTTCATTTTTAGATCCACTTCTAAATGTTTCTTAATCTTATCACAGACACTTTCAAACTGAAAGTCAGTTTCTTGAAGGATGTTAAGTGAATGTGGGTAAATAGAAAAATATCTCCATGCCTTGATTGAATCTGTAAATTAATTTGTGAAGGTTTAATTTAACTGCACTAATAACTTTTCAAGCCAGCAAAACCCTTCTAATTTCTGATTTTACCCCTGACAGATGATGCTTTGTGAGTCCTGACTGCAGCTTTTGCCTGCTTGATTGTCACTATTAGTTTGATCAGATCTCCCATGGATTGTTTCCCATGTTTGTCAGTATGCTGTCATAACATTTTTTTTTTCAGGCAGTAAGTGTAACAGATCAGATTTTATATTCTGAAAAATACTCAGATGACCTATATGAATACAGGTAAAGAAATATGGAGCTTAAGGCCTCTATTCTCTCTCTTTTTCTTTCTTTCTTTCTCTCTCTCTCTCGCTCTTTCTCTCTATCTTTCACACACACACACACTCTCATTGCATTTCTTGTTTCCTCTCTTCCTAACGACAATCTTATTTGCTGGAAGCTGAAAAAGTTTTCCTAAAAATTGATTGGGGATCTTGAATGTGTCAATAGTTCCAAAAGCAAACAAGAGGCTACTTTAAAACAAAGACAAATATAATCTTTATATTAATTGTTAAGCAGTGTTTTCTATTCAATTTACCTATAACATAAGTAATATGTCCCCTGTTTTGGCAAGTTTTCAATGAAAGTGGGTAACACCCCAGAAACCCCCAAAGCTGTCAAATTACTCGAATGATATTTCCTTTGAGCTGATTTCAACATTTTCATAGCAAGTATGCTTGAAATTTTAATGGTTACCCTTTCCCAAACTTTAAATTAAAAATTTACTTTGTTTAACAAAAAAAAAAAATGAAATTTACAATTTCCAATTTTTCACAATTTATAACAATTTCTGAGAATTGAGCATGGGTTTTTATTTGGATCTTATATCAAAGCTCTAAAAGTTATGGCAAGACTGCCCAATCAACTCTAAGTAGTTTAGCTACGCAAACTAAAAAAGTTTATAATGGTTGAGATGTGATGACTCTTTAAGGTACCACATTACCTGGACAGGAGGGCAAGGCCTATGAGGTTCAAGTGTTATACCCTTCAAGTACAAAAATGTAATTATAATAAAACAGTTTTATGCTTTTTAAAGCCTCCTGCCCCCCCCCCCTTCCACTAAAGGATATTAACACAAAAAGTGGACTGGTCACAAAAGGGCTTAATTAAATAACACACTGTAATAATGTTAAACTTGAAAACGATTTTGGTCATTACAAGTATTTATTTTTTTAGGGATATTTTATTTATTCTTTCGGGATGTTTTCCTCTGATCCTCAAAACTCTACCTGCCTTTTTCAGACCATCTTGGCCAGGTGATATTTGTCTCTAAAAGATAGGGTAGAGTCAGTCCACCAATCACAAGCCATTTTTAGGGAACATTATTTGATCCTAAGAACCAGTACTAGCAAGAGAATTTCTTTCTACTACCTTGAATTGCTCCTCAAAGGGTATTTCAAATTCAAATTCACTTTATTTAAAAGAGATGCAACAGACAGAGCCGATTATTAGTTTTTATTGTCATGCACAAACAAAAATACGTCGACAAGTCAAAATTAACATTCACAAAATTATAATATATACAATTAACAACAATAATTGTCACATACACACGAAAATAAGTCGACAAGTATGCACAAAATTATAATATATACAATTAACAACAATAATCTGGATTAAACAACTTAACAAACGAGGGCAATATATACTTACAAATGAGGGCAGTATTTACTTATGCCATGGTTGGCGCTTTATGTGTCTTGGGGTATTGGCCTTCCAAGTGGGATTTTAGTATCAATCGCTTGTGAGACACTGGAGAGAATGCCCAATGTCTAGTCAGAGAATTAAAATAGAAGTATTAGGTCACTCTTTGTACCCACTGCTCTCAGGGGCTCCTCAAGAAGTATGTACAAACTTCACTTCACTAATAATGCAACTATTTACAATTTTTTTTCTTTTCATTATAAGTTCACTACCATGCACATTGCAGGTAGAATTATCCAACAGTTTGTGGTAATATACTGTAGTAAAGAGCGACCCAGCTCAGTAGTAACTGAAACTCAAAAAAATGGAATTTTGATACCAATAGTTTCATCAAAAGAATTGCATTTTTATGCTAATTTTAAATATATAAGTTTCATCAAGTTTAGTCTTATCCATCAAAAGTTACGAGCCTGAGAAAATTTGCCTTATTTTAGAAAATAGGGGAAAACACCCCCTAAAAGTCAAAGAGACCTAACGAAAATCACACCATCAGATTCAGTGTATCAGAGAACCCTACTGTAGTAGTTTCAAGCTCCTATCTACAAAAATGTGGAATTTTGTATTTTTGTCAAAAGACAGATCATGGATGTGTGTTTATTTGTTGTTTTTTTATTTTAAAGGGATGATCGTATCGACCCAGTGGTCCTAGAATGTTGCACGAGAGCTTATTCCAACGGAAATTAAAAGTTCTAGTGCCCTTTTAGGTGACCAAAAAAATTGGAGGGCACCTGGGCCCCCTCCCACGCTCTTTTTTCCCAAAGTCACTGGATCAAAATTATGAGATAACCATTTTGTTCAGCATAGTTAAAAAAAAAATAATAATCATGTTTGTCGGGACCACTTAATCCCCCACAGTCCCCAGGGGAGGGGCTGCAAGTTACAAACTTTGACCATTGTTTGCATGTAGTAATAGTTATTGGGAAGTGTACAGATATTTTCTGGAGGACTTTTTGCGTTGAGGGGAGGTGGGGTTGGTCGGGGGAGGGTGTTACGTGGGAGGGTCTTTCTGTGGAGGAATTCATCACGAGGGAAGAGAATTCTAGCATTATTAAAAAAAAAAACAATGAGAAAATAAGCAAAAAAAAGTTTTTTTTTCAGCCGGAAGTAAGGAGCAACATTAAAACCTAAAACGAACAGAAATTATTACGTTTACAAGGGGGTTCGTCTCCTCCACAATAACTCACTCTTTACACTAAAGTATTTTTAGTAATTTCAACTATTTATTCTACGGCCTTTGTGATTTAGGGGTCATTATTAAAGAATTGGGACAAAATTCAAGCTTTACTGTAAAGAGCAAGGTATTGACGAGAGGGCGTACCCCCTCATATACGTAATAAAAATATACAAATATAGAAGTTCGTCACGTAAGTTAATTCGTAAGTTACGTATATTTATTACTAATAAAACCGTTCGAAAAAAATAAACAGCTCTGGTTGCCTTTTTAAGTAACCCAAAAATTGGAGGGCAGCTAGGCCTCCTTCCCACCCCTTTTTTTATCAAAGTCGTCCGATCAAAACTATGAGAAATCCATTTAGCCAACAAAAATTTAATATGCAAATTTTGTTGTAATTATTTATGCACGGTGAGCCAAAAATACAACATGCATTAATTTAAAAACGCTCAGAAATTAAATAAGAAAAACAAGTTTTTTTTAACTGCAAGTAAGGAGCAACTTTAAAACTTAAAACGAACAGAAATTATTCCGTATGTGAAAGGGGTTGCCCCCTTCTCAACGCCTCGCTCTTAACGCTAAAGTTTTTTATTGTTTTAGAAAGAGTCAAACTTTAGCATAAAGAGCCAGTCGTTGAGAAGGGGGCAACCTCTTTCATAGACTGAATAATTTCTATTCGTTTTCAGTTTTAATGTTGCTCCTTACTGGTAGTTAAAAAAAACTTGTTTTTTTATTTAGTACAAACAAGACAAGAGGAATTTTAGCAAAATACACCCATGACAGTAAAAAAATGAAAAATCTTCAATTGACTAGTTGAATCGTCTTGCATAAATTTAGTAATTGTCAGTACTCTTCAGACAAAACTGTTCACTTTATTTAATTTTTTTTTTGTGCTGACACATTTGGGAAAAGACAACATTGAGAAAAACATTTAGTTAATTAGGATAATCATGTATGAAAATTTTGCTATGATAAAATTTATTTTCAAAGAAACAAATTATTTTCATCAACCAGTGGCGTCATTAAATATTAGACGCATATAGTTAGTCTCGTAGAAGCCACAGCCTGGTTTTTACAGTTGATACTTATCAAAAATGGTTCTAACTGTTTGTAATTGTGGAATTAATGCACTGCTCATTTGGATTCTCGACCATTACATTGGTGTACAATTGTGCAAAAAAAACTGCCTCTCCTCGAACAAATTCTTGGTGGTGTCCATGCCACTTCCTTTAAATATTTTGTTATCAAGTCTTCCCGCCTTATTTAAGGATGTTTTGTGTTTATTTTGATCCAAAGTAGATTTAAAAGGATCCCAATTTTGCGGCAGTCATCTGTAAAACGCGACGCAGTCATCTTATGATTTTTCATCTTAAACATATAAACTGGGATCAAGCCACCTTTTGTACAGCCTCCGGTTTGATATACTGGCATTCTACTGAGTACATAAAACTATCTTTAGACGATGACGTAGTAAATATTCACCGTTATTTGCTCAACGTTTTGAAATTCCCATGTTTGTCATAAATGCCCACGTTTATTGTCATTGCTGCAGTTTCTAATAGCCAAATCCTTGTTCTAAAAGCTATATTGCATTTCCTACTAACTGTTTCAATTCATGTTTCAATTCCTAGGCTGTTTCAAAGAAACAGCCTATTCTTTGGCTATTCTATTTTCTATATATCAATTGTATTAACCTGTTTCTATAGCAGTGTTACCAGGGCGCAATCTGCTTTGGTGTAGGGGGTCAACTGCCCCCTCCAGACCTTCCAAAATCTTGTCAAAACTGAGATAACCCTGCATAATTCAAGCATCAACAAAAATAGATCAGTTTTTTAATTCATATTTACCTTTATCGAACTATAAAGTACCTTTATAGTACTTTTATAGTACTAAACAGTACTTTTATGGTACCAAATGTCTTATTTTTTAGTTTTTACTGTCTTTTTCACTTGATTTGGGAAAATTGGCTCCAATTTTGTCCCTTTCCCAGGATTTTGACGAAATTACGCCTCTGAATGTTACCTTTGTGAGTGAAACTATTCACTTGTTCAATTTTTCTAGATATTTACTTATTTATTCGTCATAAACATTACTTCCTGATTTAAGAGACTTAGTCTTTTTTAATATTAGTTTTCAGGCGGAATACTACTCTCTGGACTTCCAAGGTCTAATTAACTCATTCGTTTAATAAGCACAGTGTTAAACAGGATGGTCAAGTTACCTCTAAAATCTGAATTTTGAGTCTTGTTGAATCATGGCTAGGTTGAACCATTCCTTTGGTCATTGCATACATTACTTCATTTTCGTTAGGATTCGTTTGATTTTTCATATTTCAATTAGTAATTAGTTTGATTTTTCATATTTCAATTCATATTTCATATTTCAATTATATCAATTAGTTTATGAGTTTTATGGATCTTAATGCATAATTCATATTCAGAATCTGTAGAAAATGTGCAAGGATCATTTTAGTATCCTTCTTCATCAAACCGTTAATGGTAATGAAAGGTAAGTATCGAGCAAACCTTGTCAATAGAAACCAAAACTCGAAAGTGGAATAAGAAGTTGGTCTTAACAAGAAGTTCTTATTACGATGTATGCTCAAAAGGATCTACTCTTCATGCCCATTCTAAATTTTTAACAATTGAATTATTTTAGGTCTGTATATTAAAAATTATCCGTATAAATGAATTTGTGTAATTTGATGAAAATACAGAAAACAGCCTCAAAAAGTTTTTTTTTGAAAACTCGAAATCTCAATGAAAGTCGCACTGATAGATTCAACATCTTTGACCGGGAGTGGTGTTTTCAAGCCTCATCAAACGGGAGCAAGACATTGAATTTTTCATGAGACAAATGGTCACATAATTTTTTTTTTCTGAGGCTTCATACTGAACCATTTTGTGTGTAATATTGAAAAAATGCTCATTTGAATGAAGCTTTAAGTTTTAGCTCTATTTTCAAAAGGCAACCGAAATCTTGGACTGGCAAAGTAGTGATTTTTCCATTTTTTGTCGGAAAAGCGCCAAAATGACATCGAGTGAAAATCATAAGACAGTAGCCAATCGACTTAGAACTGTCAAAAACTTTTATATAGAATCCAAGTTTCAGAAGTCAAAATGAAGCACAGTGATTTCTTCTTAAGCATATAGCCTGAGCAGTTTATGCAAAATCAATGGTAATAATAAACAATATATTTTAAGCTTCATCTGACTGATTTAATATATTTTAGTCCTCATTAATTTATATTCTTAAAACAATCAATGAAAAATTTTGAAAGTGAACGTGGTAAAACTGTCATACACGGATGAAATTGTAGAAGGAGGAAGGGGTTTGGGGTGGTAAAGGATGGACAAAAGAAAAATGAAGAAGGTCCTGCAATGCAAGGAGAGGTTGATCGTGATAAAAATAAATTAAGTTGCTTAGATTCTAAAATCTTATTTGATTTTATTATAGTTATCTCTTGAAAATTATCCTTTTCGTTCTTTTCTGAAAAACAGACCTTGTTTATGCCTTGATATACACGTGACGGGCTGGACGAGTTAAGCTGGTCACACAGCCATCTGTCAACCTTGTTTGGACATAGTCTACCACTGTTGAACTTGATTCTTGTCCAGTATTGGCAGCTTCAAATCGACTCACACAATGCAACCAAATTTCTATATTGTTTTTATCTATTCAGATAATAAACCTATGGTCTGGACTTATCGTAAACCTGCTTGATTAACTCTAAAAATAAAAAATAAAAATGAATTGAAGCATCTATTTTTACGGAAAATAAAATTCGTTGCCATACTGTTATAAAAAAATATTTAATGTAAGTGAAATTATGGCAGAACTTAAACAGTATTGGAATCCCTCAAATAAGGAACTGGCTTCTTTGGCTTTACAAGAAAACCACTATATTTAACCTTTTCCTTTTATTTTCCTATTCATTTTAGTGGAGTTTATGTAATTTCCCAATTCAAGCATTTCCAGTTTCAATATTATTTCAAGCATTATTTCAAACTTTCTACTACAAGTACATTGAACGACGAGTCGTGTACCATTTCTCACTAGTAGGAGAGCTTTTGCAACCCCACCCCCCTTCCATCTCGAATCTAAATATTATTGAATCTTTATTTATTGTTTTGCATTACAGTTAACCTTACATTATTTCAGACATGTTATCTTACCTATTGAACTTGCCAAAATTGTACCTCGAACCCATTTAATGACGGAAACAGAATGGCGGAATTTGGGCGTTCAACAAAGTCCTGGATGGGTCCACTACATGATTCACTCTCCAGAGCCACATATTCTACTTTTTAGAAGGCCTAGACCTGATCAGCCACTGTCCTTTCCAAGGACAACAGAAGTTGATATTCAGTAAACATCAATTTGTTTGTACAATTTTGTTAGTGGATATTTTTATTTACAGTATAAAAACTTGAGATGATACAATTTTTTTTTCCACAGAACCCAAGAATTCAATATACAGAATTAGTTCGTTTTAAGTGTTTTTTCTTTGTGACTTGGAAGGGCGCTTGTAAAGATTTCTTCAAAGCTCTCAACGAATCGGAAGATCGCACTCACAAAATTATGTGCTTCGAAGTTGTGTGGACTGCATGAACAATCAAATCGAATAAGCCCCCGCCCCACAATAACTTTTGAGATATAGTTTATTTAAAAAAAGGGAATGGAAACCGTGTAGGAAACTTTTAAGTGACACGGAAATATATAAAAATTAATTAAATTATTGAAGTAGCTATCTTATTAAATAGTTTTATCCGTTTTTATATTTTTTCGTTTCAATTGTAAATGGAAAGACAGTGTGGCCCAATATACTATTTACCATGGCCCACGGGTGGCAAAAAAAAACAGTTCAATTTTTTTTATTTTTTCTCTTTCTTATTGAAAACAAATACTCGTTTTTGATATCTTTTCGTCTCAGTTGTAAATGGAAAGGCAGTGTGTTCTAAGAGGTTTTTTTTTATATATGATACTCATTCGAATCCATCCCGGCTTCCTTTATTTACTATAAGGTTGTAATGGTATCTTTTATAGTTGCGTAAACTTGCATAACCTATAGCGTTGTCCTAGGAATTATGGGTGGTTTTATCATCGCTGGAGGCATTGTTATTTGACCTTTATCAAGTGCATATCCTGTATTTTTGTTCGGCGGGGGGGGGCACAGAAAAACTTTGAAAGATATATCCAAAAATTATTTATATACACTTTTGTTACGTTTTACGAGTTGGACTTTTTTTTTTTGGGGGGGGGGGTCAAACCCGGTACTACCTCCCCCATGAAGATATGGCCTTGACCTTTACATAATTTTGAACAAGATGACTATTTCAAAATGCTGATCAGATGTATTTTGAGGATGGACAACTAAAAACGTCACGCGAGGGAGACTGATTGTCCTCCCACTATTTTCCTAAAAATCCTCACTTCACATGCCCTAAAAGCTTCAGCTTAATACCTCAACCGTCCTCAAGATATAGCGGATAAGTATTGACAAACTGGATGCACATTGTTTTTGTTGATTTCGTGTATCATACCCCTCAACTTAGTTGTAACTAGTAAAATTGGTCACGGTTAAGTTGGTTATTTTACTGTAATTTTACGGACCCCCTTGAAATAGGTATTTTACATAGTTCACCTATTCTACGTATTTTACTGGTATCTTACATATTTTACTGAAATATTTTACGAGGCCTTGCAATTTTCACAGCACGAAAGCGCAAAGAAGCTGGCAATGGGTTTGGCTATGATTTTGTTTTGTGTATAGCTGCATTACCTAGTCTAAATTGCCGTCTGTCTGACTTCAGTCTCTTGTTATCAGAACGATATAGTGAATTGTAGTATAGGTAATTAAAATTTTGAAATGGTGAAATAATCGCTGAGATAAAATTATAGTAGTTCTGTGAGCCGTTAAAGTCAGAAAGGGCTACAAGCAGGAGTAAGATATGCTAAACAAGAAAAAGAATAGAATAAAATAGCCGAGAAAAACGAGGATAATGTCAGCCAGTGGACAGAAAAGAAGCAAAAATGACAGAAGCAGATATTTCGTCAGGGATTTCCGTCCAGTCATCGTTCAGTGCTCAAAAAGAGGGAAAACTAACCTTTTTAAGTAACTCTTAACAGAGCAGAAGAAAGACTGGATCAAAAAACCTAGCTATAATAAATGAAAGTCTATTCAGTAATTAGATTGGGCAGCAATTCTTGGCTTAGAGATTGACTTAGCTTGTCTATTGACCTAATTCTCATTAAAGGTGTGGTCAGTTGATCTTAATTTAAACGGAAAAAAATGTTATTTGAATTCTTTAGTTGTAAGTTGTTGTAAATTGGGTTGATTGAAATATCTCCTGTGTGTCTATTTAAAGCAAGGTCTATATTTATGGATTTTTAATTTTAATTATCTTCCCAAAAGAATGAGGGAAGCCATTTGCTTCAGATATTATAGTTACCTCGTCACAAAGAACTAAGTAATCTGGATTTTTAACGACGTGGAGGGCCAAAGAAGAAACTATATCCTCATTTTTATTTTCACACCTCAGAGAAATCTTGTGTTCATGCTGTCGTTCCACGTGAGCCGACAATTACCTCCCCTTTGAAATATACCCTCCGTGGAGAATTCCCCTCTCCCCTGCAGAGATTCCCATTTCCCCTGGATAATTCCATGTCTTTATTAGAAGGGAAATTGAAATTTCTACTCTCCTGTTTAAGTGAGAAGCATCAGTATAGTAATGCCTATTGTAAAGACTCATAAGGGTTCAAAATATTAATATTTGTTCATTTATTTTTTCCTAGATGTTTTTCATACGGAAGGGTGGTCTAATAAATTTTGGAGAAGGGTCGGTCAATTGGAAATCGAAAGTTGTAGTGTCCTTTTCCAAGATTTGGCCTACTTTTCAACCAGTTGCTGCTAAATGTATTGTTACTGACTACGTTGACTTTAAGAAATTCTTTATCTAGTTTAACGGCCCTTGTGTTTCAGCACTTGTTCTGAAACAGTCTTCAGATAAATATAGAATTAATGCTAAGGAAGAGATGAAAGGATATTGAAGGTAGAAATTGATATACAATCCTCAAAGCCATATCCAGGACTATTGTTGTTGGGGGGGGGGGGGGCTTCCGAACAGGCACAGTCAGCAAAATTTGAGTCTGAAGGAGAGGAGCTAGATTTGCCAGTAGATCCTGCTGAAGACGGTCTTAAAGACTGAATTCTGCTATTATGATCCAGTACTTAGTTATTCAAAGTCACCAAGCTGTTACAAAGCTTGTTTTTACGTGTATTCGGTGCTTTCATATAAATGAAAAATAACATGTATATGATATGATGAATGTGGCGAAATGCGGCTATTTAGATATGCAGGGCAGTTAGGATAACATTCTTTTGGTTCAAATGTAGAAAAAAAACTGTTGATATGATTTTAATCCCAAAGAATGCTATTATTATTTTTTTTCGAAATGGATGTCGAAATCAGGCACTGTCCAAGTGCTTAGGTATTACCCTAGGCACAAGGTCAAGTGTTGAGGCATTACCCTAGGAACAAGATTATTAAAGGGATAAACTGGACTCTTAATTGAATTGATGACACTCTAGATGAAGGAGCATTCCCTTTTGTAAGCCTAGGAAAATCAGAATCATCAAAATATTTCATTAAATTCCGAAAGTGATGCTCAAAAAAAATGTTCAACTGGTCTTGTAAGCTACAAGGCAACTCTAAACCCTATATTTCTTAGTAAATACCTTATTTTATCCTATTTTACCAAATTTAATTACTGAGTTTTTATTCTACGCTAATTTTACAACACTACCCTCAACTCTTTCCAAAGTTTAACCTAAATACCCTTAGCCTTTTCGGACTCACGAAGAATCCAACATTACCCCTTTTCCTATTGATAAACCCAGCGTATAAACAATGGGCAAATTACATAGTTTACAACCCTTGCGTCGGGCTGTGAGGGGCAAAATATCTCTTTTATTTCGAGTATTTCTAACTAATTGACTTTTTTTCAAAATTTCAATTCATACTGAGGGGAGGGGATATTGATACCCTCAGAAATCTGAAGGTATTTCAGATAAGCGTTGTTTGATAAAATGGATGCACATGGTGTCTTTTAATTTTGGTTTAGCATACCCCTCAACAATCTCCCAAGTTTCACCTTAATACTCGTAGCCTTTTCGGACACACCCAGAATCAAGCATTTTCCCTTTTTCTAGTGATAAATCCTGCATGTAAACAATGGGTAGATTGCGTAATTTGCGATCCTTGCCCCGGGGCTGTGGGGAGGGGGTCATGGCTAGGGTCCGACCGATATGAGGAGCAGTGTCATTATCGGATATTGGAAAAAAATATCGGTTATCGGCCAATATATATATATATATATATATATATATATATATATATATATATATATATATATATATATATATGTATATATATATTATGCCCAACTATCCAGAAAATGGCACCAGATTTGATCAGGTAACTTTTGCTTGTCCAAAGCTACATGCAAAGTCTGATCATGGTGGAGAGACGAGCAGAGGTGACAAATGAAGTCAAAGTATATTCGTGGTCAAGCCGCACCTGGTGCAGCAATGTTCTAAGCGTATTTTGACTTCAAGAACGTACATCCTCTATTCAAACAACTGAAAAGAATACAATAAATCGTACATTTCCGTTTAATGAATCTTCACTTGCGTGGATGAAATATCCAAGGTTCAATCGGTTAAAATTAATTAAAACAATAATATCCATCAGGGGTGTAGCTTGGGGGGTTCAAGGTGTCGCGTCCGCATGTCAACAGTTTTGAAAACTTACCTTGTGTGTCCGCATTTGAAGACTTAGACATGACTTGAACAAGTCTAAACAAGTCTTGATTAAACAAGAAAAGGTATATATAAAAGGCGAACCGGACGATTTTGTCAACACATTCTTTCAATCCATCTTCCAAACTTGAAAGTCTAGCTGCATCCCTGTATCTAATGTGCCTAGCATAGATTCGTTAGTAAGAGACCATATCATATGAATGTAAAGTAAAGTTTTTACATTAATATGTAAATGATTGAAATTCGAAGTCCCGCTATTGAAATCTGGGTTTTGAATTATATATTTCAATAAATATCTTACTATTCTTCCAATCAGATTTTCACGTATTTTGTGTTTGTATAACTGAAACAGCTTCTTTGATTAATTTTTTTTCTTATTTGTCACTTCTGCACATATCCCCCATTTTGTTGGTGTGTTCAGAAGCTGCTGATCAGAAAAGACAAAGAAAATAAAACAATTCTTGCAAATGGCCTAATTTTTGGAAGCCACAGTGAATTATTGATGCTGTTTTTTTGGGGAAATAGACGAGGGACAAACGTGTGAGTGTGAATCTGGGCAGATAATGGGGGGGGGGGGTTCAAAATTTGGGTAAGGTTTTTTTCCGGGGGGGGGGGAATTTACCGGTGAATTATATTGGTGTCGTATCGGTACAATACCCCAAAAATCGGACCTAAAAAATCCATATCAGTCGGGCCCTAGGTATGACATCTCCGGAGGAATACTTATTAGACCTTTTGACTATTTTATCGAAGTGGCTTTTCCATAATTTCGATCAGTGTTCAGAGGAGAGGAATTTAAAAAGGGGAAGAGGGCTGGCTGCTCTCTGACCACTCTTCAGTATTTCTCTCAGAATACCCTGACAGATCCGACTTAATACCCACAGCCGTTCCTATGATTTTGCTGATACGCCCTTTTGACAACCAGCACGCACAGATCGTGTTTTGATTGTGTTCGAAACCCTTCTCAAAATTTACTTTGTTTCATTTTAATACCCGTAGCTTCTTTACTGCCTCGGATCAAAAATACCCCCTTTTCCCAAGTACAAACCGTATATGTTAATAATGGGGAACTTGCATAACATATAGCTTTTGCCATAGGAGCTGTGCGGGTTGATGCCATCATCGGAGACACGGTTATTTGACCTTTAGATTATTTTGAACGAATTATCTATTTCGAAGTTTTGATTGGATGTCTTTGAGAGAGGGAGCTGATTGCCTCCACCCACTTTTCAACATACACTGAAAGTTTCAAATAAACACCCTCAGCCGTTCTTAAAATATTGTAGGTGCTGAATTCGATGATCTAATTTCTATCTCAATCAACTGTCCTTTTTCTTCAAAAAAGAGAGAAACTTTCTCGGGCTCGTAGTTTTTGGGGGGTATCTTTCAACTCAACAAGTTTGATATATTTACGATTGCTATAAAAAACTATTTGTATGAGTATAGACATTTCAATTAAAAGTTTGTTTTAAAATCTTGGTTACTATTAGTACGAATCACTATTTAATTAAAATTCATTATGACGAATCGTTTAATGCGTAAAACAAGAGCTAAGAGCTCATATGGCACTTGTGACGAGGTCGGAAGAGCCAAGGGCCCATATGGTATGAGCTCTAGCGAAATTCTAAGAATCAATAGATTGCTTTAAAAGGAAAATCAGAGGTTTAATGTCGGGATTTAAAATAAGAGCTCTGAGTCACGAGTCCTTCTAAATATCAAAATTCATTAAGATCCGATCACCCACTCGTAGGTTAAAAATACCTCAATTTTTCTAATTTTTCCTCTCCCTTCAGCCCCCCCCCCCCCAGATGGTCGAATCGGGGAAAACGACTTTATGAAGTCAATTTGTGCAGCTCCTTGATACGCCTACCAATTTTCATCGTCCTAGCACGTCCAGAAGCACCAAACTCGCCAAAGCACTGAACCCACCACCTAACTCTACCAAAGAGAGCGGATCCAGTCCGGTTACGTCAATCACGTATCTACGACATTTATAAGCGTTTTCCAAGATTTCCGGTTTCCCCCTCCAACTCCCCCAATGTCAAAAGATCTGGTCGGGATTTGAAATAAGAGCTCTGAGACATGAGTTCCTTCTAAATATCAAATTTCAAAATATCAGATCCCGTCGCCCGTACTTAAGGTAAAAATACCTCAATTTTTCTGATTTTTCCAAATTAACAACTCCCAGCTCCCTCAAAGAGAACGAAACCGTACCAATTATGTCAATCTCGTATCTATAACTTGTACTTATTCTTCCCATCAAGTTTCACCCTGATCTCTCCACTCTAAGGGTTTTCCAAGATTTCCGATTGATCTTTCCCCCTCCCACCCTCTATGTCGCCGGATCCGATTCGAATTGAAAATGGACGATATGAGACAAAAGATTCTTCTATAGATCAAGTTTCATTAAGATCCGATCACCCATTCGCAAGATGCCTCGAATTTCGCGTTTTCGAAGAATTCCGGTTTCCCCTCCAACTCCCTTCAATGTCACTAGATCTGGTCGAGATTTAAAATGAGAGTTCTAAAGCACAAGATCCTTCTAGATATCAAATTTCGTTAAGATCTGATCACCCGTTCATAAGTTACAAATATCTCATTTTTTCTAATTTTCCGAATTACCCCCCCAACTCCACCAAAGAGAGCGAATCCGGTCCAGTAACGTCAGTCACCTATCTTGAACTTGTGCTTGTTCTTTCCACCAAGTTTCGTCCTGATCTCTCCGCTTTCAGCTTTTCCAAGATTTACGGTCCCCCCCCCCAATGACACTGGATCCGGTCGGGATTTGAAATAAGGGATCTGAGTTTCGAGGTCCTTCTAAATATGAAATTTCATTAAGATACGATCATTGTTTCGTAAGTCAAAAATACCCCATTTTTTCTAATTCTTTAGAATTAACCCTCCCCCCATTTCCCCAAAGACAGCTGATCCGTTCCGGTTATGTCAATCCCGTATCCAGGACTTGTGCTTTTTTTCCACCAAGTTTCATCCCGATCCCTTCAATCTAAGCGTTTTCCAAGATTTTAGGTTCCGCTCCCCCCCCCCCACAAATTTTCCCTTCACCGGATCCGGCCGGGATTTAAAATAAGAGCTCTGAGACACGATATCCTTCTAAACATCAAATTTCATTAAGATCCGATCACTCGTTCGTAAGTTGATAATACCTAATTTTATTTAATTTTTAAGAATTAACCCTCCTCCCCCAAAGAGAGCGAATCCGTTCCGGTTATTTCAATCACGTATCTAGGACTTATGATTATTTTTACCACCAAGTTTCATCCCGATCCCTCAACTCTAAGTGTTTTCCGAGATTTTAGTTCCCCCCCTCAATTCCCCCCAATGTCACCGGATGCAGTCCCATAAGAGCTCTGAGAGACAATACTTCAAATTTCATTATTCTTCCAAACTTCAAATTTCTTCCTAGCTTCAAATTTCATTAAGATTAAATCACTCCTTCGCAAGTTATAAATACCTCATTTTTTTCTAATTTTTAGAATTAACCCCCCCCCCCCCCCCACTCCCCCAAACAGAGCAGATCCGTTCCGGTTATGTCAATCCCGTATCTAGGACTTGTGCTCATTTTCCCACCAAGTTTCACCCCGGTCCCTCCTCTCTGAGCGTTTTCCAAGATTTTAGGTCCCCCCAGCTTCCCCTTTACCGGATCCGGTCGGGATTCAAAAAAAGAGCTCTGAGACATGATATCCTTCCAAACATCAAATTTCATTAAGATCCGATCACTCCTTCGTAAGTTAAAAATACCTAATTTTTCTAATTTTTCCGAATTAACGGGCCCCCCAATCCCCCCCCCCCAGATGGTCAAATCGGGAAAACGACTATTTCTAATTTAATCTGGTCCGGTCCCTGATACACCTGCCAAATTTCATCGTCCTAGCTTACCTGGAAGTGCCTAAAGTAGCAAAACCGGGACAGACAGATCGACAGAATTTGCGATCGCTATATGTCACTTGGTTAATACCAAGTACCATAAAAATAAAGAAATAAGTTTGATATTTAATGTTACAAAGAGCGTTTTTTGCAATAAGGGCGGAAATATCACCCTGCTGCACTATATTCAGGCTTAGTTCAAATGAAGGCAGATGTAAGATGAATCTCTAGTCCCCACCCAGTACCTCATCGTGTTGTGAGACCAACATTTTGTTTTTGTCGTGTTTTTTTTTTTGTTCCTAGCACCTTGATTTCAGCTTATTCCTAGAAAGTGGTAAGGGTCTAACCTCTGCAGTTTTTACGGAAAGTGTGAACCTCAGGTCGGATTGATGAATATGACTGCATTTCGAAAGCTTCGTAGAACTCTTGCCTGGGGCCAAAAAGGATGGTTTTTGCTTGTCCTTGAGCCAAAGCATATAGTGTGTGAAGTGGAGTGGAGTTTTAGGCCTATGTCAGAGAGAACTATCTGAAGTTATGCAGTCAAGGTTTCGTTTCATCAAACCATGTTTCTGCTTTCGAGTGGAAAGCTCCGTTCTAACAGGCAAGCAGAAAGGCACCAGTTTCAAATTGAAGATGGACTAACATCTATAAGTGTTAAATATATTCGGCAGTTACCCGGCCCCACAGCCAATATATCTTCTTTGAGTGATAAATGGAAAAATTTACAGAAACAAAAAAGTGGCATTTTCCCACGAGTCCGAAAGTGCTGCCATCTATTGTTTCTACCCATTCCTGTTCGTGCTTTCAGCTGAATTTATCATTCTTTTTTTCGCACTTGGGATTGCAGTATAAAAATGGTATCAGATGTGCTTCTTAAACTTTAAAAGTTCTCTCATTGCTAAAGAAATTAGAGTTTACCTTTTGAACCTTTCTAAGTGATGACGTTAGAAACTTCGCCTACGGCAAAAAAGTTAACTTTTGAACTAAGACAGATAGATTTTTTTCGACGGCAGTCGATAGCTCTTGATGAGCTGATTCAAGTATATGTCATCCATTTTTCGGTAGAAAAATTCCTTCATGAGATGTACCAGTTTGAAAGTTTAAAGGGGTTAACAACTTCAGCAGTAAGGTACACACTGAAGCCAAAAATAGGCCGATACCAATTGTGAGACATATAGCGGAGTGTTAAGCAACAGTCAGCTGTTAACTCATAATCATCTTCGGCAATGAGGGGTTTGCAATTTTTGATAGTTGCTGTGCCTATTATTTGTTTCTGGCGTATTTGCTGGTAAGACCAATTTTGTTCCAGTGGTAATACATGTAGGGGACTCCTTTAATTTAAGATCCTTACTGATTAAAAACTTCACCGTTTAGTCGAAGCGAGGAAACAAAACCAAAGTGTTTCTCTCGCAACACTTTGCTCGGTGAAGCCGAACAAACGTAGCCAGAACACCTCACGTTGCCCATGCAGCGTAGATCTAGTTTACATTTGTTTGAAGGCTCACGGGAGTTTTTTTAAAAATTCATTTTTAGGCATCAGGCACACCCTCCTCCCTTACCTAGATATTAGGCCTCCTAAGCGTTAGCTGATGCGCATTAATACATTACTTTGTACAATTTCTATGAAACATCAAATGATTCAAGTTAGTTAATGAAGCTTTATAAATCAAAAGTCTATATTCACCTGTTTTATATTGACTAAATGATTTCTTGGGAACAATTATTGCCTCTGAAAATAGTAGGCTCATCTACGGGTTTTTGATAATTTTGAATCAATTATAAAATCTCATTATCCTGATCAGGCACACCCTGATGCAGCTGTCCTTAGTTTGCCCTCATTTTTCAGTTGTCCTATTTGGACCAAATAAAAGTTTCGTTCCATCAAACGGTAGAAGACGCCGCTCTGCTGTGACGCACTCTTCGCCTTCTGAAAAAGGGCTCTAGAGCAGTTAATTTCGGTTTGGATGAGCCTTCTTTGGTTTTCTAGTGCTATTGGCTGGATATATTCACTTAAGGAGGAAAAAGCAAATAAACAACCATCAATTATGTTCTTCTAAAAAAAATGAACAGTAGTCCACATTTTTGCAATTAGGTATTTGATAACTGTACAATGGGGTTCTCCGATATACCAAGTTTGATGGTGTAATTTTCATCAAGATGGTTAAGTCCATTTAGGATCAATCTTCTTTTAAACTCGATGATTTTCTTCTAAAAAAAAAAAAATGAACAATAATCCACATTTTTGTAATTAGGTATTTGATAACTTTACAATGGGGTTCTCTGATATACTAAGTTTGATGGTGTAATTTTCATCAAGATGATTAAGTCCATTTATGATCAATCTTCTTTTAAAATCGATGATTTTCTTCTTAAAAAAAAAAAAAAAAATGAACAATAGTCCACATTTTTGTAATTAGGTATTTGATAACTTTACAATGGGGTTCTCTGATATGCTAAATTTGATGTGTAATTTTCATCAAGATGATTAAGTCCATGTAGGGATTTTTTTTCCTTTTGCTAAAATCTTATTAATTGTCTCAGGCTCATAGCTTTTGATTGGTAACTTTAAACTTAAAGAATTTTTACGTATTTAGAAAAATTATGTTTTTCATGTATGCATGTTAAAGAAATATCCTTTTTAGGACATTCATGCTATTAGCTCGATTCGCTTCTTGCATACAGTTTTAAAGTTAAGAAACCTGACAGTTCTAAAGCTAAAAAGCCTAAAAACTATATGATTATAAATACTTACTAGTCAAACATCATGCTTTCTTGAGTATTAAATAAAAAAAAACAACTATTTTTTGCAACTGAAAGAAAGAAGCAATATTAAAACTTAAAATGAACAAATGATTATGTGCACAGGGAAGGGGGGAGGTATGTAAGAGAGGGGTTGCTCCCTCCTCAACACATCGCTCTTTACGCTAAAGTTTGAATTTTGTCCCAGTTCTTTAAGAAAGACTCTTCAAAAACAAGGGTCGTCTAAATGGAACAATATGAAGCTTTTTTAAAAATACTCAAAAACTTTAGCGTGAAGAGGGATGTGTTGAGGAGGGAATAACCGCCGTCGTAGACATAATCATTTCTGTTCGTTTTAAGTTTTAATGCTACTCCTTACTTTCGGTTGAAAAACTTGTTTTTTATATTTAATTTCAGGTATTTTGCCCTCTTATCCAACTCACGCTCGTTACAGCAAAGCATTTTAGTGGCTAACACAAACTTTTAATCGGATGGATTGGAGATAAAAAAGAACGGGAGGAGGTTGGTTGCCTTGCAATCACTTTTGATTCTTCCAAAGGGTACAAGAAGCTTTTTCCAATCAAATGAGCCCTTCCGAAGTTTCTACAACTCTTTCTAACGAAGTACCTTAGTGAAAACAAAGACATAAAGAAAGAAAACGGTCAAAAATGGGATTTTAAAGGTCAAACGAAAATACTGAAGAAGCACACAAAGCGAATATTTGGAGAGAAGAACCACCTCTCTTCTTCAGCACGAACAAAATAATATAATCAAGGAAAACACCGAAGAAAAGAAAAGCGAAGAGCTCATTTGGCACTTGTGACAAGGTCGGAAGAGCCAAGAGCTCATATGGTATGAGCTCTAGCAAAATTCTGAGAATCAATATATTGATTTAAAAGGGAAATCAGAGGCCTAATGCCGGTCGGGATCTAAAAAAAGCTGTGAGACACGAGGTCCTTCTAAATATCAAAACTCATTAAGAACCGATCACCTACTCGTAAGTTAAAAATACCTCTTTTTTCTAATTTTTCTTCTCCCTTCAGCTCCCCAGATGGTTGAATCGGGGAAAACGACTCTGTCAAGTCAATTTGTGCAGGTCCCTGACACGCCTACCAATTTTCATCGTCCTAGCACGTCAGGAAGCACCGAACTCGCCAAAGCGCTGGACACCCCCCCCCCCTAGCTCCTCCAAAGAGAGCGGATCTGGTCCGGTTACGTCAATCATGTATCTAAGACATTTGCTTATTCAACCCACCAATTTCACCCCAATCTTTCCACCCTAATTATTTTTCAAGATTTCTGGTTTCCCCCTCCAACTCTCCCCAATGTCACCAGATTTGCTCGAGATTTAAAATAAGAGCTCTGAGACATGAGTTCCTTCTAAATATCAAATTACATTAAGATCCAGTCACCCGTTCTTAGGTTAATAGTACCTCAATTTTTTCACACCCCCCAACTCCCCCAAAGAGGGCGGTTTCAGTCCGGTTATGTCAATCACGTATCTAGGACTTGTGCTTATTCTTCCCACCAACTTTCACCCCGATATCTCCACTCTAAGCGTTTTCCAAGATTTCCCGTTTCCCCCTCCTACTCCCCCAACTATCACCGGATACGGTCGAGATTTAAAATAAGAGCTCTGATACACGAGGTACTTCTAATTGTCAAATTTCATTAATATCCCATCACCCATTCGTAAGTTAAAAATACCTGATTTTTTCAATTTTTCCTCCCCTCCAGCCCCCCCCCCCCCAGATGGTCGAATCGGGGAAACAACTGTTATATCAAATCAATTTGTGCAAGTCCCTGACACGCCTACCAATTTTCATCGTCCTATCACGTCCAGAAGCACCGAACTCGCCAAAGCCCTGGAAATCCCCCCAACTCCCCCAAAGAGAGCGGATCTGCTCCAATTATTTCAATCCCGTATCTAGAGCTTGTGCTTGTTCTTCCCATCAAGGTTCATCCCGATCTCTCCACTCTAAGCGTTTTCCAAGATTTCCGTTTTCCCCCCTATGTCCTCGGATCCGATTCAAATTGGAAATGGAGCATCTGAAACATGAGATCTTTCTATACATCAAGTTTCATTAAGATCCAATGGCCCATTCGTAAGATAAAGATACCTCAATTTTCACGTTTTCCAAGATTTCCGGTTTCCCCCTCCAACTCCCCCCATTGTCACCGGATCTGGTCAGGAGTTGAAATGAGAGCCCTGAAGCACAAGATCCTTCTAAATATCAAATTTCATTAAGATCTGATCACCCGTTCGTAAGTTACAAATAACTCATTTTTCTAATTTTTCCGAATTACCCCCTCCCCTCCAAACTCCCTCAAAGAGCAGAGATCCAGTCCGGTTCAGTCAGTCACGTATCTTGGACTTGTGCTTATTCTCCCCACCAAGTTTCATCCTGATCTCTCAATTCTAAGCGTTTTCAAATATTTCCAGCCCCCCCCCCTCTCCCGCCAATGACACTGGATCCGGTCGAGATTTAAAATAAGACATCTGAGTTACGAGGTCCTCCTGAATATGAAATTGCAATAAGATCCAATCACTCCTTCGTAATTTAAAAATACCATTTTTTCTAATTTTTCAGAATTAACCCTCCCCCCCCCCCAACAAGAGCGGATCCGTTCCGGTTATGTTAATCACGTATCTAGGATTTGTGCTTATTTTTCCCACCAAGTTTCATCCCGATCCCTCCACTCTAAGCGTTTTTCAAGATTTTAGGTTTTCCTCTCCGACTTTACCCACCACCCTCCTACCCCCCAATCTCACCAGATCCGATCAGGATTTAAAAAAGAGCTCTGAGACACGATATCCTTCTAAATATCAAATTTCATTAAGATCCGATCACCCGTTCGTAAGTTAAAAATACACCTCATTTTTTCTAATTTTTCCGAATTAACCGTCCCCCCCCCCAGACGGTTGAATAGGGGAAACGACTATCTCTAATTTAATCTGGTCTGGTCCCTGATACGCGTGCCAAATTTCATCGTCCTAGCTTGTATGGAAGGGCCTAAACTAGCAAAACCGGGACAGACAGACCGACAGAACTTGCAATCGCTGTATGTCACTTGGTAAATACCAAATGCCATAAAAACCCCAAAAACAAACACGGAAAGTCAACAAAATCAATGAAAAAAACTGCCAAAAAATTAAAAGAAATAAAATTCAATAAAAGACAAAAAATTTTAAGAACTAAAATCAAATACCTAACAGCCATAAAGTGAGTCATTCGCTAATATCTGCGATTTACACAAAATCCAAACAATTCTAACCTGCCATCGACGGATACTAATGAACAATTGAGAAATAAAAGAAAAATTCATTCACTGAAACAAACGAAACAGTAATTAAATAAGTTGGAGAACTAGGTCACCTGATTTCTGATTTTAACAATTGCATTTTTGCAGATATTCTTTGAGACCTAAGGGGTAAAAATTATCAGATAGTGACACAGTAAACGCAAATCAAAGGCAAAATTCGGTTTATATTGGTCTCCCGTACATTAAAGGGGTTTCAGACCACATTTCTAAAAATGTAAGGAAAAATAACATTTACATTTACTATAGACCCAGAAAAAATATCAGTTCCCCGACTTATCAAGGTAAAGACCCTATCCCGATAGGTGAAAACTCCGATGTCTACAGACTTCCTTGCTCTTGGGGTCTTTGGTACATCGGAATAACTGATCAACGACTTGCAGATACATCAGCTCTGCCTCGATTAATAACACCCTTAAAAAGTGAAAAAAAAAACAAAAAATAAAAAAGTGGAAAAAAATAGAGCCCATATTTGATAATCCCACACCATACTATTTTATTTAACCAAGCTAACTTAATTTCGCTTGACGACGGTACTGTCCAGCACTACAGAGAAGCTCTTGAAATTTAAAAATACCAACATTTAGGTCTAGCTTTGAACAAAAATTCAGGTGCTCTAAGAATAAATGAGTCGTATTTCGTTTTCTCAAAAGAGAAGCCCATACTCTAGTAATCCCTGAAATAAACCTTGAAGCACCATCCCAATCAAATAATCAAACACGTCAACAACCCCTTAGGTCTCAAAGGGTATCTGCAATAAATACAATTGTTAAAATCAGAAATCAGGTGACCTAGTTCCCCAACTTATTTAATTGTTGTTTCGTTTGTTTGAGTGAATAAATTTTTCTTTTGTTTCTCAATTGTTCGTTAGTATCCGTCGATGGCAGTTCATAGTTTTTTGGATTTTGTGCAAATCGCGGATATTAGCGAATGACTCACTTTATGGCTGTTAGGTATTTGATTTTAGTTCTTATAATTTTGTCTCCTTTTGAATTTTATTTATCTTTTAATTTTCAGGCTGCTTTTTCATTGGTTTTGTTGACTTTACGCGTTTGTTTTTTGGGCATTTTTCTTAGGTTCCTTGATTATATCACTTTTTTCGCGCTGAAGAAGAGAGGCGGTTGTTCTCTCGAAATATTCACTTTGTGTATCCGGCGATGACAGTCCAGAATTTTTTATAGTTTGTGCAAATCGCAGATGTCGTCGAATGACTCACTTTATGGTTGTTGGGTATTTGATTTTAATTCTTATAATTTTTGTCTTTTATTTTTTGGCTTTTCTTTCATCGGTTTTGTTGACTTTCCGCGTTTGTTCATTTTTTTCGGCACTTTCCTTGATCATATTATTTTGTTCGCACTGAAGAAGAGAGGCGGTTGTTGTCTCGAAAAGTTCTCTTTCTGTGTTTCTTCAATATTTTCGTTTGGCCTTTATAGAAATCCAATTTTTGATCGTTTTCTTTCTTTGTTATGGCAGGCGAACGCGGTTTAAGAAATTATCTTTGAAGCTAAAAATACATACAATCCACTCAGCTCATTTTTAGGCGATACTACTGCTAACAGTCATTGAAAGATCATTACAAACAGAAATGCTTGTAACAATATTGTTTAAGGAATAAAGGGTGCCGTAATTTAATACCTGTACATTATAACATAAACTCCAGAAATTTTAGCCCAAGCATACCTCCACTACTGTAGAAATGGGTGTTTTAATATGTACCATGCGACGCGTGAATGATAACATAGGTTCTTCGTGAGCACAGAAACTAGCAAGTGCCATTATCTGTATATAAGAAAAGTGTACTATTCGATGGAACTTTCTTTTGTACCCTATTGCCATAAAAAAAAAAAAAATATGAAAAACATGGAAGATACTATTCTTCCCAAATCCTAAGCTATTGCGTAGTTCTTCTTCTTCATAACAAAAAAAAAAAAAAAAAAAAAAAAAAAAAAAAAAAAAAAAAAAAAAAAAAAAAAAAAAAAATCTTGTCATATTTGCTATAAAGCGTGAAGTCTAATTCTAAAAAGTCTGTAGCGGTCAATTTTGGGGAGCAAACGGTAGGGAATTGAAAAATGCCCTCGAGAAAATGGAGGGGGGTCTACATTGAAAACAATTTCAGTATCGCAACAGCTCTGTATTTTTCCTCTTCCTCATTGCGTTAACAGCTAAATGTCAGCATTAGAATAAACAATGAATAAAAATTAGGCTCTTGACGCTGAAATCGCTAAAACCAAAGTAAACTTTAGACAGTATAAAAAACAAAGGAGAAAGAAAACCTCAAATGTGACAAGAAAAATTCACTATTTTTCAGCATTTTATTGTATTTGTTCACCACTCTGTATCCCCATTTGCTTTTTGAAATACGTAATCTCTTCCATTGATGTTCATAACACCGTCTTTTAAATGGAACTTCCATCGATTTCTGGTTCGTGTGATCTGAAACCAAAACAAGTCCATAATTGTTATTTATCAATTCACCTTCCTTACTCCCAACACAAGAACACATGAATGAAAGGGCTTAGGGCGGCTACCCCCTCCCCCACCAAACAGTACTTATTATAAAGTTAATGAAAAGTCTGTATTTTATAATACAAGGTAAAAGATAGTGTGTCCATAATACACACAAAAAAAACATATTGGAAAGAATTATTTAAGCAGAGAAAGAATTTTGTTATTCTTTGGTAATGTAATTTGATATTTCATAAGGAGATTCTATGTCTTTGAAGTTTTATAAATGTAAATTTTAATAATTAATTGCAAGTAACTTTCAAAGTCGCAGCAGAAACGTAATGTAACAATTTTTGACATGCACCAAGAGAGAAGAAAAACAATAGTTACATAGAGAATACAATTTAACCAAGTAAACTCGTTAATAAATGAAACAATAAGTCTCACTAGCTTTCCAAACTGAATAACACATTTATTTTCAGTTAACCAAACCACTCAGGATTTTGAATATTGTACAATTCCTCACTGTTTAAAATCTTCACATATATTAAAAGCATGTTTAATATTCTGACCCTCTCCCCAGCACACAAGACAAAAAACAAAGCCAGTGTTAAACTAAGTATTTTTTCGTGAGGAGATAGATAAAATATTGTTATTTTTTATATATCAACACGTGCTATATGGACGAAATTTCACACTCAAACCCAAAATCGGTCAGAAGAGCCAAAGCATCGGGTTGATGCTAAAAAAATCTTTCTAAAGAGCAATATTAGAGGATTATAAATCAATTCTAATTATGAACAAAGTCATTAATTTCATTTCTCATAATATAATTATTTTGCCAGGGCAAATATAAATTGGTTTCAAGGCCAAGAACATTGCTAGGTATACTAAGCTCAAATCCTTTACTCCCTCCAAATGTACTGAACTGTGTACATATTTAAATTTTGATCACATAATTTAGTGAGTCATTGACCCACTATCGGGTGTGAAAATAATGAACTAAATCCTGGTAATTGTGTATTTGCAGTCTCTGTGCAATGACTTTATGAAGCAATTTAGCAAGTTAAACAAACATACATAGCATGTTTAATTCAAAAGTGGTAAAAATATGTTACAAAACGAGAGCGTCGTCATTTCAAGATGAGATATAACTTTACCTGGTAATTATTGGTCAAATAAAAAATTCAACTTTGAGAAGCACGTTTAAACATATCATAGTTTGATCTTACCTTATCAAACTGGCAGACAACAACATTGTCCGTCTCAAACATTTGTGATACATCATCGTCACTAACATCATCTTCTGAGTTCAGAGGTTCCTGCAATTAAAAATTATATTTAGTATTACCGACAAAGGTGGGGATAAGTAGTGGCACCAATTGGGGGCATTTGGCCCCCCTTCACTCCCTTGATCTCTTTGCCTCCCTCTCCTGGATTTTGAAAAATATCTTCTTTTGTATTTTTCATTGAGAAGTTCGAAAAGAGCAAAATATCCTCTTCCTAGATTTATAAAAATATATTTTGCAACAGCCCATATTTTCGTAAATTCACGCCCTTGCTTCCAAGTTCCATATGATACTACTTGTTGTTCACTTGGGCAAGAACCATTTAAACGAGGTTATATTTAAAACATGTTTATAGTGGAGCGAAATACTGAAACGTTTTTATAATTCACTTTGATTACGAAGTCCGTCTAGAGTTAGTTAATGCTTGACATTTGTATTTACTGTACAAACATCTGAAATAAATCGACAAAACACTTCAAAGCCTTTCGAGTTTATGGTAAGAAAAAACGGGTTAGCCAGGTCATTGCACTTCATCGTTCTTAGCTATCCTCCAAAGAATCTTAAGGCAAGCAATACCAGTTGTCCCGTGTATTTATCTTAGTTAACACTCAGTAACTACCTAAACAAACGCAGATAGTTTCATCCGCAGGCTTTTTAGCCATCCCATCCTCCCAATTTTTGCGGTCACTTTCCTACTGCAGAAGAGAGAAATATAGACAGAAGAGGGAGACAGGTAAGATTTAGCTTCTCTTAGCCGGATCAGATGGTGTTAGCAAAGTAAATGAGTTTTCCGTGGTCCACGTAGATTCCCGGGGCCAAAAACCACTTCATCAAAGTCTGTGGGACAACTGACATTTTTTTAAACGACTTCGTGTACTTCGAAGCGAGTGAAAAAAATATGGTAGAAAGAATTATAACATCGGGTATTATTACCCTCAAGCAGTTCCGTGAAATGACCTCATTGTTTTTAAATTCTTGGCATCAAACTCGTATGAAAGCAGCCATTCAAGCAATCATTCCCAGGGTCCTTTGGGGACAGATTCAACAATCACCATTTTACACATTTGGTGTTGTCCCTCTAAAACTAATAACAGAAAGAGAGAAAGAACAACTTATGAGCAATCGCAGCAAGCTTGAAGTTGCCGGGTAAGGAAGGCAATTATGAAAGATATTGTGCAGTGAATCAGTACAAACAGAAGAAAAACCATTAGATCCTATGGAGTCATCCATCGATACACTGCAAAAACACTTATACCCTGCCCAAAACAAAAGCATACAGGCCGTATTTTCATACCAGAATTTTTGCGACTCTTTCTTTTAACTCCAAATTGAAGAGATTTTCAAAATTGGAAATTTATACAAAATGGTAGACACGGTATTTCACACAAAATAACAGGAAATTAAACTTAATGTTCAAATCCCAAACATCCTGTATTTTGACATATGTTGATTTTTCTGAAAAATCTTAGCTTAGAAAGAGCATCAAAAGTTGATTACCCAAGCCTCTCTTGGCCAACACTCGGGCATTGCAAATGGGAAATCTTCAAGATGCCAATTGCAAACGCAAATCTTCCTCTGGTGCCACGATATATGTTCCTTTTTCCTTGGTTCCTGTATAGCCCCAATTTTTAGCGTCTTTTAATATTTGCAAGTAGTGTCTCATTTTTAGAAGTCTACATTTGAACCTTGTTTTTTTCACGTCACACTATTATGTTTGTTTTAATCGGCGTTATGCTGGGACTCTTCTTTTTATTTAATAGTGCAGGTTTTACTTTTTTTTTAGCATGACTCAAAAGTCTGATTCAGAATATACATTATTCTATTTTTGTGTGTGTGCTGTGAAAGCCGTACAACTCACAAAATGTTACCCATTAGTATTTGACAATACTATAATAGACTTACTAATCCCCCTCCCCCATTGTACACCGACGTTTTAGAGCATATACAAAGGTACCTGTTTCGCTAGTTTTAACTGAGCCTTCTAGAAGATGTCTTTTTTTCACTGGGCCTTTTTTTATCGCTTTTTCTAGTTGAATCAATAGCAACTAAGACAACACAATTTGTGGCATCAAACATCAAATTAGCTCTTTAGAAGACAATAAAATGCAGACAATACCCTTCTTCTTGCTTAACTTCCCACCAGAAGAGCAGCGCATTAAAATCAAACAAGCAATGCACCTATTTTTAAATTTTTACTGCTTAAACAGTAGATTTTGGAAGTTGTCCACCAGATGAACAATTCTGGAAACTGCCAATCAGGTGGTTAGTGTATTATGATTACAAATACTCAGTAATATTCTTTTTGTGCTTACTCAGTATTATCGGCATCTGATCGGTTCATTTATTCCTCAATTTGAAACGACAGGCTTTGATATTCAAATGACTTCCACAAATACAGATAGGCCCTGTGGCAATTTGTCAAACATACAATCCCATGTTGACTCGTACAACTAAATAGCCTAGAAAGAACTAGACAGTTAATTTTTTAAACGCTTTGCATCTGCAAAATTGAAATGGTGCCTTGTTCACCTACTCTAAGCAATCAAATATTCTAATTTTATTTACTCGAATCATCACATACGAACTCTTTAAAAAAGGTTAATGAAAACGAGCTTTCTTATAAACGAAATGGCGGTTTTTTGCTTGGTATACTAATTGCAATACAAGTTAAAAATCAGCTTTAACCACATGAGAAAATTTACAGTCGTTGGGATAAAGCTTCGTGAGATATGGTAATGTCTCCCAAGTTCAGACTGAGAACCACATTGCGATTGTGAACTTCACTTTCTGTTTTTTTGGAATATTTTTCAGATAGAGCATAACAGCAAAAGCTTCTATCCATACTAAGAAAAAAAAATAAAAGTTTATGAAAATTAGAAACAAATGATAAGCAATCAAATCGCATTTATGGGATGGAAGTACGACAAATCTCGGCTTCAAAGGATGGTTAAAAAAAGAGCCATAAAAAGATTATCCTTTTTTTTTGTTATTCTCATGGATGGCTTTGTGTAGCTAGGTTGATTTTTTTTCTGTGAATTCGAAACACAAAAGATCTAAAATAAAGATTCAAAATAATTAATTTTTTCCAAAAATGAAGATCTGTAGACACTATATGACTGCCTTCCACAGCTTCATCATACTAATGGTCTTCGCCATCAGTTTCCAGTTAACATGATTTCAAATACGTAAACTGATTAGGTTCAGATCTATCAATGATACAATAATTTCATGAAAATCAATTCTTCAAAAGGAACATCTCTCTTTTTAAGCATGGAAATATTTTAACACGAAATATTCCTATTGAATGTTTCCCATATTGATGTTGAAACAACATGATTTGAATAGATAAAACATGAGAGATCTGTTACCTTTTCGTCCTAGATTAAAATTTTCTTGCTTTACATACTTTGGGGAGAAACATAGTACAGTAAACAGCAATGCCCGATTAGAGTAGTGAAGCCGCAAGGGACCTTGAAAACCTTGGAAGGTCGATTGATGAGATGGATAATATTATGATTGTTTTATTGTTAAGATATCTTAGTAGCAGTACAGAGTTGTCGTTAGTAGCAGTAGTAACTATGTATATTCCCAAACAAAAGCTACAACACTAGGACCCCCCTTTTTATAAGGACACATGAAATTAAAGACTCAAGGATTAGCCCTAAATATAGTTAAGGCTAAATGTTACTTCTAAATTAGCTAAGATTAGTGGAGATACATAAGGGTATACATATATATATATATATATATATATATATATATATATATATATATATATATATATATATATATATATATATATATATATATATATATATATATATATATCTCCTGATGAGCCCTTGTGTTGGGTTGGTGCCTCTGAATCATTTGTCTTTATTATTTTTTCTATTGTTTGGTAAATGACGACTTATACTTATTGACGACATGACTGCCTGTCCATGGATTATTCTTTATGGTTGATTGTGTTTGGCTATGCTGTTTGACCTATGTGATTGTATGGATGAGTAGGGTGAAGGCCTCATTCAAGTGCTGGTCTATATTAATCACTAATTTAGGAAAACAGTCTTCCTTTTCTCCTTCTGTCTCTTTTTTTTTTTTTTTTTTTTTTATGTGTTTGTGCTGTTGCATTGGTGATTTCTCTTTTCATGATATATATATATATATATATATGGCTGAATATCCAGAAGATGGAACCAGATTTCCTTAGGTAATTTTTGCTTGCCCAGTCCTTGGGGGCGGAGCTACCAGCTAAGTATGACCATGGTTTAGAGAGCACCACAGGTGATTCAAATGATGTCAAAATATATTTGTTGTCAATACTTGTCAATACACACCCATTCTAAATGTATTTTAACTTCAAGAACGTACGTACTCTACCAAAACAACTGAAAAGAATACAATAAATCGTACATTTCTGTTTAATGAATGTTCCCTTGCGTGGGTGAAAGATCCAAGAGTCAATCAGTTAAAACTATGATATCCAGTCAGGGGTGCAGCTAAGGAGGAGACGGGTGTTTTAAGACAGGGAGGGGGGATTCCAAGGTGTCACCACCACGTGTCAACGCCTTGGAAAATTTATTTCGGAAATTTAGCTTTTGTGTCCGTATTTGTCGGCATACTCGACAATTTTGTAATTATATTCTTTAAATCCCCACTCCAAACTTAAAACTTTAGCTGCACCCTGTATCTAGTATGCCTAGCATGGATTCGTTAGTAGGAGACCATATAATATGAATGTAAAGTAAAGTTTTCACATTAATGTGCGAATGATAAAATTAAAGTCCCGCTATTGAAATTTGGGTTTTGAATGATCAATTTCAATAAATATCTTATAATTCTTTCAATCAGATTTTCATGTATTAGCGTTTATGTAACTAAACCGCCTTGTCTGATTATTTTTTTCTTATATGTCACTTCCATAATTATCCGCCATTTCTTTTGTGTGTTCAGAAGCTGCTGACCAGAAATGGTAAAAAAAAAATAATCAAACAATTTTTGTAAATGGCCTAATTTTTGGAATCCAAAACACAGTGAATTATTGAGGTTGATCTCTTGTGTGTAATGGACCAGGAAAAAAACGTGCGAGTATGAATATGGGCAGAGAATGAGGGCTCTAAACTTTAGGTATGGTTTTTTTCAGAGAAGAATTTATCGGCAAATTATATCGGTATCGTATAGGTACACTATCTACACATCGGTAACGGACCCCAAAACCCATATCGGTCGGGTCCTAGTTAAAATATAATGTCATCATTCAATAACTTACATCTTCTTCAACCTCTTCATTTTCTTGATCTATTTCATCATCATTAAGGTCTAGGTCATCGTCAGCATCTTCAGTATCATCAATATCATCATCGTCGTCTTCATCTGACGAATCATTCGTGCCGTCCATTTGAGATACAATTGGTACAACAGGTCTTGGATGACCTCCTAAAAGATGTTAGATTACAGCAGCAATTCCGCTCAGGATGTACCTTTTATCTTCATTTTTAAAATAAGAAATTAATGCAGGAGCTTTTTTACTTCATGATACAATCGCGAAGAGAGCAAAATATATCTGTCAATTTTCCCATTATATTTTGTATAATATACTTTGCAGCACCAGCTACATCAAGTGCCCAATGCGTCACTAGTCCTTTTTTCGTTTGATGAAATCCTTGAACTTTCTGCTTGAAAGAATCAATAGATGTCTTTAGTAAGAATAATTTCCTCAGGTGAACAGTTCCAAGTAAATATAGTGTACCGTACACAGTGCCTTCTTTATTTTTACTACAAAAATACCACTAGAAAATACAGAAAAAAAATAAAGAAACAGGAGACACAATTTGTGGAGATACATTTAACATGGGAAAAATCACACAAGGATAAGAAAAACAAAGAGATACATCTATTACTTTTGGTATTGCAATATATGCCACAATGAAAAATAATGAAGAGATTTTGTCTGCCCATAGACTTGATTTGTATCCAGTTAAGGATAAAAACTGGCGAATCAAACAAAAGTGGTGACACTCACCAAGACGGTAAAATATATATATGGAATCATTAGTAAATATACTAATTCATACATTTGAAAATACTAGAAAATATACAATAGTAATAAGATAATAAAAATATAAAATGAAAAATCGAAGGAAATTGCAGGGATTGAAAACTGAAAAATCATTTACATTATGCATTAAGTTATAAGAACTTATGAAACATATTTAGTGAACTCTTAAATATATCTTGAAATTTGTGATTTGAGTGTTCACAACAGCTTAGATAACTTATCTAACCATAGAAAATATTTTCACAAAATATAATTCAGTTTCTCCTTTTACTATAGATAAATGTATACTATTTTCTATTTTTACTGTGCGTGGACAATAGCTCCTTAGATTTTGATTCTAGCCTACAGTCCCAAATTCCCTGCATTTAGCTAGAAGAGACGTATGTTGCTGCAAGCGCTGCTCCTACGAAATCTACGATTCGCATGATTTCAACATGATTTCTAGGATTTTTATAAGAAACTTTAAAAACTTCTAATATGTTTTAGCAGCGTTTTTATGTTAAAAATATAGCAACGGCAACAACGTTTTATATTAACAATATAGCAACGGCAATAGCGTTTTATATTAACAATATAGCAACAGCAACAACGTATTATATTAACAATATAGCAACGGCAATAACGTTTGATATTAACAAGGTAGCAACAGCAACAACGTTTTATATTAACAATATAGCAACGGCAATAACGTTTTATATTAACAAGATAAGAACGGCAACAACATTTTATATTAACAACAATGAAAAGAACATAAGATACATACGGGAGGTCATGTATGTGATTATGGCATCGTTCATATACTCCTGAAGAACTCGAGTTGCTGTTTCAACTGGCAAGCTTAAAGTTTGTGTCACTCTTGGCGAACCCAAGATGGCTTGAAGTTGTGCCCCCGCGTCTTGAGCAACCTACGGAAAAAATGTTATATGAATAGCACAAAATAAGAATCAGCGAAGGTACATTCTTTGCGTTTTCATCCTTAACATCAATTTAGGACATGTCTTAACCAAATTTAACATTTTTTGCTTTTATGCAATTTTCTCTTTTTTCTGCTCTTTTTTGGTATAATTTAGCTCTTTGCCTTTCATTAAAAAACTTATTTTGTGGAAAATATTTTTTTATTAATGTCAATAAAGAACTGTGGTTTATGCTATTACGAACTATCTAGTCCTATTTAATGGCCAAACTATTTAGAATTGATTGGGCGGTCTTGCCATAACTTGTAGAGCTTGAGTAAGAGATCTGAATAAATGACAGAAATAAAAAGCCAAGACCTACTTTCCCAGGAATCTTAAAAAAAGAACATTTAACTTCTCACATTGTGCTGAGCGCACGAAATACTCAGTTTTAATGAAATACTCAGTTTACTATCTTTTCAGTCAAATTTCAAAGTCAAACCATAAATTCACGACAGCTCTCATGATAGCTAGTACCCTCGGAGAATTTGCTAATAGACCATTAGTCTTTGTGACGGTCAGCCGACGCTAAAGATTCACAAATTAATTTGGTGATTCAAAGATTACTTTAAATTGCCTTTCAGTAATACACCTTGAAAATACAACAAAATTCCACACTGTTATTGGCAATATAAATTAATTAACTACTGGAAATGGAGACAACAAAGACGTTACCAGAAACTACTGACTTTTCATCAATGATTTCGTAATGAATCAAAGAATTTAATCAAAGTCCGCCTTCTGTTGCAAAAGGGAAGGTAACTTACTACTTCTGTTTATGGTAATTACAATTCGTTCTAAGTTGAACTTGATCATTCATTGTAATTTTTAATCGTTTCGAGTTCATTTATTTATTGATAGTGTCAATCACTATCGCAAATTACTAAAACTAAATGAATAAATAACTTTCAACTGCAGTAAGGATTACTATTCAACTCAAAAACAAGTTAGACAAATCAATCGAACATACTTAGCTTGGAAGGCTAGATTAAAGCCCCACTTTGATCAGAAGAAAGTGTACCATAATGCTCTATTAGTCACCGTAACTATACTGACACAAACATATTCTGTGTAAGTCATTATATGGAAATTCGCCTGTACTTTCAACATCTTTTTTTGCTGACAAATGTCTGAAATGCCAAATAAAATACATTTTTTAATTGGTGATAATCTCAATCCCTCCATCACCACAGACGATCCTTATAAAGAATCAAAGGTTGAAACTGGCAAGAAAATCAGACAACGCTCTGGCCTTGCCAGCAGTAAAGAGCCATAAGCCTTCAATGGGTTCTTTTTTTCCCAGAACCCCTTCTTAGGCAATGGGCAGTCGTAGAAACTTCGAATTGGACTCAAAATTCGAATTGATTCAAAATTCTAGTGCCCATTTTCAGATTCAAAAGTGGCCAGGACCAGATCCTTCCTACGCCCTATTTAACTACCCCCCAATGACATCTGATCACATTTTTGAAATGGCCATTTAGTTCAAAATAAGCTAAAGGACAAATAACTATCCCCTCGGGGATGCAATGACCCCCCACAGCCCCCAGGGAAAGAGATATAAGTTATGCAAACTACCCGTTGTTTGCACATCATATTCAATATTGAGAAATAAGGGCATGCTTGAGTCTCTAAAAAGGCCGAGAGCATTTGGGCAAAACTTCAGGTGTTAAGGGAGATGTTGAACATAATAAAAAGACGTTATGTGCATCCCGGTTTGCTACTCCTTCTAGTACTACTGCTACTATTAAACTAAATTAAGAGAGTTTAAGTGTATCCAGGCTGCCAAAAAGGCATTTCTGAAATAATAAACGAATGGCTAAGGCTATTTAGTTACAAATTTTAGGGAATGGTAAGGGGGTGTTAAACTAAATCAAAAGACACTATGTGCATCCAGGTTATCAAACGGGCGTAACTGCAATATCTCAAGGACAACAAAGACTATTAAGATGAACCCACTAAGTAACGGCTAAGGGTATTAAATTAAAGTGTCCAGAAAATGTTTAGGGGAACATTGAACTAAATCAAAAGACACTATGTACATTCAGGTTGTCGAAATGGTGCAACTGTATGTTTTCAGGAACCGTTAAGGTATTAAGTTGGAATTTTCTGTGAACGTTGAGAGGCTCCATTAAAAGATATACTGTCCCTCCAGGTTGTTATAATGACATCTTTTCAAGTTTCATCAGGCAAACACTCAAGTTAAAGTTACAAAAAAATCGATATTCAAGAGTCAGAAATAAACACAGATGAGTGATGCTTTTGATATACATTTATTCTCTTATTACAATTTTCCTTCATGGGCAATCTTTTGAACGTTCTCCCAGGAAGCTTCTTTCGAGGATCTTATCTAGAAATTGCTGTTGAATCAAAAGCTTGCTTCAAGAACCATCCTAGGCCTTGATATCAAATTGAGCAAAATTTATGTAAAAATTATATTGAATACAGTCAAAGGTAACTCTCATATTACCTGATACAACTTAAAAAATTCAGCTGTAATCTGATATTTTAATTCTTAAGCCGAAAACCTGAAAAACTGGAGAGATATTCATAATATTAATCAATAAAAAAAACTTTGGCAAGTCAAAGCGAACAGAAATTAATTTTGTTTTAAACTTTACGATAAAGAAGCTTTGAAAGAAAAGCAAAGAGCCATATTAATACTAGATACGAGCAGAAATAAGTCGAATAACAATTCAAACTTATAACGACCAAAAACTACAATCAAATAATAAGTGAAACCCAAAAGAACAGAAATAAGAAAAAAATGCAATCAAACCAAACATAAAGATAACAGATACTAATATAGATGAGCTGATAAATCCCAAAATGAGTATGAACTAAAATGAATACTCAAGTCAAACTTAAAAGGAGCTGAAATTGCTACAAACAGGAGCATGCCTACTCCCCCTCTCCCCAACTATAAACTTATAAAGCCTATTGCGGCTTTTAGATTTTTCTGAAAACCAAATATATTATAAATATGTTTTATAATAATAAAATTGAAAAGTATAATCTTGAATCTTGGATTGCTGAGACTTCAAGGAATTGATATCATTGTATATTAAACATTCAACTTACTTTCATTATTTCTTTCCAGTCATATTGATTATTAACGAGACTTTGCTTTTACTTTTCGTTGATGTTTTGAAAAATTGAAAAAAGCAATTTGTCAAAATGTTTGTAGATGATGATTAACAGGGTGTTGGCATCATCGGAAGTTCTGCCAATTACTCTGTTCAATTTAATTTGAACTTTGTTTAATATTTAAATTACAACTAAATGAAGCGCACTGTTAAAATACAAATAAATTTTCAATAAAACGCAAATGACTCAATGGAAGGTACAGGGCTTTTAAATTCTGTTCGTTTTACATTTCATTCATTCTTAAATAGCAATTTCTGGTTATTTTAAGTTTGAAATATTATGACCTTTATTTCTACTCGTCTTATATTGTAACATGCCTTCACTCTTCTTTCAAAATTTTATTTTGGAAAGTTTCTTTTTATTGAAATCTGAAAAAAGCACCTTAGAAATCTGTTTCACATTGATTTTTCTTGTGAAAAATTCCCTAACCAAAGACTAGTAATATCATCCATTATAACTTGTGTGGATTTCTGACCTTTTTTTGCGTGTTTTTTTTTTGTTCTTCGAAAAAATATTACTTAGAAATATAGTCAAGTTTAGACATACTAAAAGCTTGTTCTGAACTAAACAAAAATTGCTAAGCGTTGAGCTGTTTCTTCTGTCTTATAGTTTTAATTACTAGTATACGTTGGATGTTACTAATCCACCGAAAGGACAACTACGAATGTATCCAAGCAGAAGGAGCAAATTACACAATTGGAAAATCTCGACTGAGATAAGAAATTTCCCCGAAACAATTTGTCAAAATGTTTGTAGAAGATGATTAACAGGGTGTTGGCATCGTCGGAAGTTCTACCAATTACTCTGTTCAATTTAATTTGAACTTTGTTTAAGACTCACGGGCAAAAGTTGAGGATCTTGGTAGAAATTATTTACTTAATTACAAACCACATGAATGATCCCTATCTAACGGATACCTAGTCGATTACTCCTAGTACTTTATTTGTCTGAGAGGACGCGGGTTCGAATCCCAGTGTACCCAATTCTTCAGTTTGGGACGGGGGTCAGTGGCGTGACTCTGTAAGCTTAGCCAGAGTCGACACAGCTCTAAATCTGGGGAAGGTAAACAGGAAGGTTGTGCGAAAGCACAGGATGGCTGGCCCCCAACCCCCCATTGCACATCCTGGCTGAAGGGCCAAGAAACGGAGATCAGCACCGCCGGTACGGACTGTAAAGTCTAATGCCGTATCCTTTACCTTTTTTTTAGTACTTTATTTACTAGAGAGAGAGAGAGTAAATAATTTCCTAGAGAGAGAATAAATAGTACCTGGAAAAATGTAGCAGGTACTTGAACCGTTATGACTTTTGCTGGACCCTGCACAGCTCCAGGGGGTCCGGGAACCGAAATTTTTACAGGGACCATGCTTACACTGCCAGCTGTTGGAATATTCGATGGAACGTTTCTTAGCACTTGATTGGACGTCCCAGCTTGACCTCCATGGACTCCACCACCTAAAATGAAAGTTATGAATACTTTTTTTTAGTTTTACATTCTAGGTAACCCCAAAGAATCCTTACACCTAATTTTCTTATTAAAATGATTGCATTTGTTTTCCAAAAGTTAAACAACTATAAAAGAACACTTATTGATAAGATTGAGAAAACTATTTTGGAAATTACAATGCCTTATATTCTATCCACAGACTAGACTACTTGGTCTAAGCTCAGACCTTATGATTCTGCCATGATTGTTTAGGCTAAAACTTACTTATTTTTCATCCAATTTTTGGCAAGGTGGTGTTATTGTATGTGAACTTGAAAAAAAAAAACAACAGGAAATTATATTCAAGGCTAACTCATCCATAAGGGAAGACGACATGAGGGACTTGTTCGAGAAATACTTTAGGACTGTTTCAGAAAATGTTTGATGGAAATACATGAAATCGATAGAAATTTTTAAATTTTTTCCTCAAAAAGCACTTTTTAACAGAAAAATGACTCCAATTGTAAAACACCTTCTGAACCCCCTTATATGATAGGATACTTATTAATACTAAAAGCTTTTACAGGTCATGCTTAATACAGAAAATCCAGATTAAAATATAATCCAGATTTAAAGCTAAATCCAGATTAAAATATAAATAAGTTACAGGAAATGGTCCCTATATATCATAATTTTACCCATATAACTGTTCCCATCATCCTTCCGTTCAAAAAGACCTTTATAAAATTCGAAAATGATCAGTAATTCCCCCATACACTGTATCTATCCAATGAAGATAGTTGACCTATCTTCACTCTTGAAGATATCATGACTGGGGAGGTAAAGGTCTAAATCACGCTTAAAGCCTTGATTTAGCGCCCACGTCTTAGAGGGAAATATGAAAAAAACTTCGTTTTCTTAAAGAGTTAAAGAGGCTGCGTCCCAAAGTCGAACCTTAAAACGTACAGGAATTAGGAGAGGCAGTTGGGGGGCTGCCGCCCCCCAAACCCCCCGCTTTTAAAGACTCTTTTGTACAGGTTTTTTGTTGTGGGGGGTCCACTCCATTTACATTTTAATATAATTATTGAAACTGTTTCCCAGACACAACAAAAAACCTGTACAGGGGGGGGGGGGGGGGGTTTAAATAACTTTTAGATAACTTTTAAATAACTTTTAAGAATTTCAAAAATTAACATGGGCTCTTATGGAGAAATGGGTTTTTCTAAGCTAGAAAATCGGGGAGTTAAGATTTTCCGATGAAACTTTCCAGGGCACTTACTCGGAGAATTCCGCGTCGAATGAGTCTTCGTACACCCAGATCGGATGTCGGCTGTGACCTGTAGGCGTGGCGGAAAAGAAAGAACATGAACATTAAGTGGCTATGCGTGGTTTCTGGAAAACAGGGAAGGAGTTATCGGATCGAGCTGAAATTTCGCGGATAAGCTCCTGGGCCCTAGAGGACCTTAACTTGTGAATTTCAGCCCGATCGGACAACGTTAAAGGGGGGGTGGCGTTGGGGGGTCGAAACTTTCGGCCAGATTTTCCCCATGAAGGAAAAGTCTGAGGGGGATGAAATTTGGCAGGTTTCTTAGTTGGAGCTCGGGCTAAGAAATGCATCCCTCCCCATCCCTCTGCGATCACTGGAACCGAAGATCGCTTAACATTGTCGTGGTTCGCCTCTTTAAAGAGGCACGAGTGTGCCTCCTTGATTGTTTCCAAAATCAGCAAAACGTTATTCAGATCTTAAAATGAAAAGGAAGAGTAACTTTGATTTGCCAATCTATGACTCAAAGGGATTCCCTGGCCCATGATTAGTCCAAAGAGTCCTTTGGGAAAATTAGCAGCATAAAAACAAGCCCCATTTTTTGTTTGAATATCCCCCCTCCCGTGCTCCATGAAAAATGTTCCAATTCCTAAAGACCAGGTCAATGGGGACTAATTATATGGTGTATGGTTCAAAGATGCTGACAATAAACTGTTCGTTTTTTTAAGTAGTTTTGCATGATTTTTTAGAACTTTTGTACACCGTTTCGTATTAGATACTTTTAGAAGAAATTGATATTATATTTTATAGCTTATAACAGCTGAAATTACCACCGCAGATCTTTCAATATTTTTTTATTTCCAAAGTAGAATAAGTGTGTTGGAATTGACTGACCTTTATTTCAACTCAGTTTTCAATTTCATAAGAATATTAATATAAAGCAGGTATTCCATACCTACGTTATACAAATGTCACTATTAATTAGTGACTGAATCACAGCAGGAAAAAAACTATTTCAAAATTTTGATTCACATCCTACGGCAACTTCATTTCAATTTTCTCTTAAACACAGACGTATATATGTCAAATCCTTATAGAGGAAGGAGATGTTTCCAAATAGGTTTTACTGAATGAGGGAGGGGATCAAAAATACGAAAAAAAACGGACTATTTTAGCAATCATTTTCCTGAAAACTGGATTTTTCCTAACTATCTAAAGTGGGACTACGCTACAGTCCACCCTCCATTAGTTATATCTATAGTGTTTTTTGTTGTTTTTTTTGTTGTTGTTTAAAGATATAAAACTTATGGAGTGAATGCTACACTTACTATAACCACAAACTAACTCGTATTAGTCTTAAGGAGGCTTCTGTAGGAAAAGTGTCATTAAGAGTTTAACAATATCCCAAGATTCGCTTTTGAAAAACTTAGGAAAATATCAGAAGATTTTAAATAATAATAAAAATCACATACATTTGTAAACTTATTAAGGATATCGTTTAATAGATCAGTAATTTTCTGAAGATCCCAAGCTCAGGTATGGAATCCCAAAATTGTGAGGAATATTTAAAGAAGGGGCAACCCTCCTTCACCCCATCCTATTTCAAGTATGTTTACACTTTAATGAAAACAATCCTTATTTCGAGCTATGTTTTTATTTCTCATAACATCAAACAAAAAAGAAAAAAGATCACCATAATACAAGGTATAGTACAGGCAAATGGAGGTTTGACCCGAAACAAATTGCAACAGAAATGATTCTTACACCATCTTGTAGAGAAAAAAAAAACTGAACAACATATCCATTTTCGCATATTCTGAGCCGACGCAAAATAACCGTGTTTTGGCATTTAATGCGATTTTTTTTACGTTTTCCGAAAAAAAATAATTTTAGTATCCGACCGTTTTTCTTGAAATGAAGTATGATTCTGATCCAGAATGACAAGCTGAGACAGAAAATGAAGTCAGATTGGGTGTCTGCTGCAAAACAAAAAAGTTTCACTATCATCAATATGCGTTGCGGTAATTTTGTGAAGACAATCAATCGGCACTTGCTATTCAACAAATGATCGGTTTTTCGTAAAAATACCTGAACTAGGCACTAGTATAAGACACTTCGAAGGCTACGTAATGCAATAAAAATGAAAACCGTCACATTCATCACTTAGTGTTTTAAAAATTTCAAAGTTTATTCCCAAGATTTGACTGAGAAATCAATTAGACGAAGACCTCAAGTAATGCCAGAAAGTCGAGTAGAAAACTAGTTCCGGTCAGTGACAGTCATAACCTTTATTTAAATTCGCCATCTACCCCGAGAAAAATTTTTATTCGAAATTCCGCCATCTAGCAGTCGAGTAATACTTTCCGGTGAATCTGCTAGTGGATGCTCCATTCAATGGGAGCTCCATTTAAAGTCTACCTCAGACATGTTACCTTACCTGGCGGCTGCAGGACACAACCACTACACGAAATCATGCCATCTTTACCTCCAGCGAATGGACAAGCTCGAAGATACCCATCCTACGGTCTACCAGGCTTTCCAGAGTGGCATGTATGTAGTAAGACGTTCTGATAGATTCTGGGCTGGACTCTCCACAGATCTTGTTATTGAACAGGAGCTTATGCGCTCTCTTAAAACATCTGGTGGCCTTACCAACGGCAGGGGCATGACAGAGGCTCAGAGGTCCTTATGGGTTATGTCGCGACCAGTCTGCTCTACAGTAAACCTTCTGATGGAACGTATCTCACAAATTCTGTACGTTACAAGCGATCAGTTACAGCAGACGATTACAGCAGACAGCAGACGTTACAGCAGACGATTATCGAGTTTCTGGAAAGGGGTTCACCATTTGAGGGAGATGTTCAGTTAAGAAGCATAGCAAATGGTCTAACTGCCTATCCGTCTGCCAACGTTGATTCTGCCAAAGATGTTGGCCTAAAAGTCATTGACGCTATGTCTGAACAGCTGGTCTCTGACTTTGTGTTTCGACGAAAACAACAGGCAATCCAGATGACGACCAAGCAAATTCCAAGCGGAGACTGCAAACGACTAGACCCGACTGTTTTTTTTCAGAGGTTTATCATGATCGCGAAAAGGATCAATCTTACGGAAAACTGAGTACTTTCAACACGAACTGTGTTCCTACCCAGCGTCACTTTTTGACAGCTCCTGCATGCTCTGGACTGCGAACAAACCAGAACTTGCGAAGGCCATAGCCCAGGCGTGCAACCTTGAGAAGCATTCATTTTCCCTCCCCGAAGGCACTCGATATATCCTAGACGGAGGAGCTCTGCTGCACAGGATACCATGGACAAAAAATGAAAGATACCTGGAGATTCTAGACCATTATGCAACTTATGTGACAGGAAAGTACCATTCTGCCACTATCGTTTTCGACGGCTACGATGGTGGGGCTTCCATAAAAGATATGGCTCACTCGCAGAGGAGTCGTACAGTTGGCCGTGAGATCTTCTTCACAGCAGATATGCAGCTCAAGGTGAAGAAAGAAGAGTTCTTATCTTGCAAGAAAAACAAAGCCAGGTTTATCTGTGCTTTGGCTGATCATCTCCGTGCAAAGGGTGTCTCTTCTCCCAGGCATCAGGTGACGCAGATGTCCCGATTTTGGAAGCTGCTGTTGCCTCTTCACGGTATCACGACACTGCCGTAGTTGGGAACGATACCGATCTATTGGTTCTCTTATTCTACCACTGTGACTTGTCAAGCAAGAAACTATTCTTCGCACCTGAGCCAAAGTCGAATAAAGCTCCCCGAATATGGGACATACACACCCTGAAAGAGAAGCTGGGACAAGATACTTGTCATCTGATCCTTTTTGCTCACGCCCTGTTATGCTGTGACTCTACTTCGCGAATCCACGGTGTGGGAAAAGGTCTTGCACTGAAGAGGCTGATAGAAGACAATGATTTCCGAAAATCAGGTGCAGTGTTCATGCAGAAGTCCGCTTCGAAGGAGGAAATCAAGACCACTGGTGAAGACGCCCTGCTGATCATATATGGTTCGTCGAAAGGAGGGAACTTGAACATCTGCAGAGAAGTTTTTGAAAAGAAAGTGACAACGGCAAACTCTTTTGTTCACCCAGAACATCTGCCACCAACTTCTGATGCAGCCAAGTTTCATAGCTATAGAGTTTTTTATCAAGTTCAGGTATGGACCGGGGAGCCTGATCCGGAATTGAAAGCCGAGGAATGGGGATGGCAGAATAAAGATGACTTCTTGTACCCATTAACAACTGACCTCCCACCAGTCCAGCGTATGCTCCTAAACATTGTGAAGTGCTCCTGTCGTGTACAGTGTAGTTCAGCGAGGTGTAGCTGCTTTAAAAACGGCTTAGTTTGTACTCCAGCATGCAGAACCTGCAAGGAAACAATGTGTTCCAACTCCCCAAAAATCGACAGCAACAATGATGAAGAGAACCTAGAACCCTAGTCGTTAATCCATTCCAAATGAAAAAGTTGTGAAACTAGTCGGAATCTGATTCTCTATTTTGTATTTTTTATAAGATTGATTCTATTTAATAGACTGTGAATATTAGACACTATGGGTTGACCCTAAATAGTATACGAAGAGTGTTTTAAGTGTGATTTACGATACTGACCACTGAAAACCAGTTCGGTTTGTAATTCAATTTCCCTAGTTATTTTCTAAAAAAATGTAGATCATTCATTAATGATTACGATTTTTTTTTCTGGTTCAGTGAACAACCTATTTGATTCTATTTTCGGTCTCAGCTCGTGATTCTACGTCAAAACCACACTTTCATTCAAGAAAATCGGGCTACAACGAAAATTGTATTTTTTAGGCGAAAAAAGTCGAAAAAATACAGTTACTTTTTTATGGTGCTTCTTACGCTAAATCCGACTTCGTTTTCGGTCTCGCCATGTTATTTTGGGTTAGAATCATACTTCAGTTTCAAGAAAAACCGATGTCCACGAAAATTGCGATTTTTATTCGAATAACGGAAAAATATAGCATTAAAAGCCAAAAAACGGTTATTTTGCGTCGACTCAGAATATGCGAAAACGGATATGTTGCTCAGTTTTTTTTTTTCTCTACAAGATGGTGTAAAAACCATTTCTGTTGCAATTTGTTTCGGTTCGACCTCTTTTTGGAGCTCATTTTCCTGTACTAGTATACTGAAAAAAAAAAAATGAATGTGGATTGACAGTTTAATATCTATGCTGATATCCATTGCTAGAAGTCTTAATAACTTTGGATTTATCAAAGTTAAAAACAGAAAAAATGTTTGAGATGCATTTTGTTTTCAGTTAAGTGCGGATTATGTTTTGGTCTTTTGGTTTCTGCTCGTTTTTAGCAAAAAAAAAGTCTTTTTTAATTGGTTAAGAAAAGAGTGCTTTAAATCTTTATGGTTTTTATGGCACTTGGTATTAACCAAGTGACATATAGCAATCGCAAATTCTGTCGGTCTGTCTGTCGGTTTGTCGATCCCGGTTTTGCTACTTTAGGCACTTCCAGGTAAGCTAGGACGATGAAATTTGGCAGGCGTATCAGGGACCGGACCAAATTAAATTAGAAATAGTCGTTTTCCCGATTTAACCATCTGGGAGGGAGTGGGGGGCCCGTTAATTCGGAAAAATTGAAGTATTTTAACTTACGAATGGTTGATCAGATCTTAATGAAACTTGATGTTTGGAAGGATATCGTCTCTCAGAGCTGTTATTTTAAAATCTCGACATTGGTGACATTGGGGGGGAGGAGGGGGGAACCTAAAATATTGGAAAACACTTAGAGTAGAGGAATCGGGAGGAAACTTGGTGGGAAAAATAAGCACAAGTCCTAGATACATGATTGACATAACCAGAGTGGATCCGCTCCCTTTGGTGTAGTTGAAGGGGGGAGGGGGTTAATTCTGAAAAATTAGAAAAAATTAGGTATTTTTAACTTACGAACGGGTGATCGGATCACAATGAAATTTGATATTTAGAAGGATATCGTGTCTCAAAGCTCCTATTTTAAATCCCGACCGGATCTGGTGACATTGGGGGGAGTTTTGGGGGGGACCTAAAATCATGGAAAACGCTTAGATTGGAGGGATCGGGATGAAACTTGCTGGGAAAAATAAGCAGAAGTCTTAGATACGTGATTTACATAATTGGAACGGATCCGCTCTATTGGGGGGGGGGTTAATTCTGAAAAATTAGAAAAAATGACGTATTTTTAACTTACAAATGAGTGATCGGATCTTCATGAAACTTCATATTTAGAAGGACTCGTAACTCAAATCTCTTATTTTAAATCTCAACCGGATCCGGCGTCATTGGGGTGGGGAGGCAGTTGGGGGGGGGGGCGGAAATCTTAGAAAATACTTAAAGCGGAGAGATCAGGATTGAAACTGGATGGGAAGAATAAAAACCTGTCTAAGATACGTGACTGACATAACCGGACCAGATCTGCTCTCTTTGGTGGAGTTAGGGGGCGGGGTAATTTTGAAAATTGAGGTATTTGTAACTTACGAAAGGGTGACCGGATCTTAATGAAATTTGATATTTAGAAGGATCTTGCACTTTAAAGCTCTAATTTTAAATTCCGACCAGATCCTGTGACATTGGGGGGAGTTGGAGGGAGAAACCCGAAATTTTGTAAAACATGAAAATTGGGGTATCTTTATCTTACGAATAGGTGATCGGATCTTTATGAAATTTGATACTTAGAAGGAATTCATGTCTCAGCTCTTATTTCAAATCCCGACCAGATCTTCGAAAACGCTGGGAGTGGAGGAATCGGGATGAAGCTTGGTGAATAGAACAAGCAAATGTCCTTGATACGTGATTGACGTAACCGTACCGGATTCACTCTCTTTGGGGGAGTTGGGGGGGGGTTTAGTGATTTGACGAGTTTGGTGCTTCTGGACGTGCTAGGACGATGAAAATTGGTAGGCGTGTCAGGGAGCTGCATAAACTGACTTGATAAAGTCGTTTTCCCAGATTCGACCATCTGGGGGGGCTAAAGGGAGAGGAAAAATTAGAAAAAATTAGTTAATTATAACTTACGAGTGGGTGATCGGATCTTAATGAATTTAGATATTTAGAGGGACATCGTAACTCAGAGCTCTTATTTTAAATCCTGACTGGCATTGAGCCTCTGATTTTCCTTTTAAACCAATCTATTGATTCTTGGAATTTTGCTAGAGCTCATACCATATGAGCTCTTGGCTCTTAGCTCTTCTTGCCTCGTCACAAGTGCAATATGAGCTCTTAGCTCTTGTTCTAAATAAAAATTCAGATTTTGGCTTACTATTTATAAATTCAACAAAAAAATTTAACCAGTTTTAATAACCTATGTTCTTTTGACAATTCGGGTATACATACGTCTTTTTATTTAGTTGTACCCATCCTCAACTTCCCTGAAAATATGAAATTGATATTCTATTTTGTTCCTAAGACATTGTATGAATGCTATTTCGAAAACCTGGATGTACTTACCAATGCAATTGCCCTTGCCATGCATGCACTTGCCCATTTGATTTATTTCAATAGCATGAGCAGAAGTGGTAAAAGCAGTACCCCTGAAAGCTTCAACTTAATACCCTCAGTAGATCTGAGATATTGTTGAGACTTCTTATTGACAACCAGTATATGAACACTGCATGTTGATTTGGTTTTAAAGCAACATAAAATTTCCCTGTAGTTTTCTACTTTATACCCTGTTCCAACCCAAAGATATCCTACCTGGATATCTTGATGACCTGGATGCACTTACATTGTTTTGATTTAGTTCAAAAGTGACAGCAATAGTAGCAGAAATAGTAGTAGATGTAGTAGCAATAGGGGTCTTACTACATGTAGCCTTGGAAGTTTCAGCTGAATACCGTAAGACATTGCTAGGATATCGCTAATGCACCTATTTGATGACCTACAGGTACATAGTGTGATTCAGTTCAACAGCCCCCCTCATATTGTCTTGAAAACTTCAGCTTAATACTCTAAGTATTTCCTTGGATATTGCTGATATTCCCTTTTGACAACCTGCAAGCACATAGTGGGTTTTGATTCAACTCAACACCACCCTCATCACCTGAAATTTTTACAAATACCCTTAGCGTTAGCAATAGCAGCGGTCACAGTAGAAGAATAGTAGGGTCATTGGAAGTAGTAGCGATAGCAGTAGTAGAATTAGTCGTAGTAGCAGTAATAGTGTTCACATTGTGCCTTTTTGGTCTAGTTCAACATACACTCCTCTAGCCCTAACAGTTTCAACCTAATGCTTTAAACTGCTTCTGAAATTTTACTTATACATCCTTTTGACAGCCTGCATACACACAGATTGGAAAAGAATAGATGCAGATCACACCTGTATCAAGTAACTTAGTGGTATGGTCATAAGATTCAAGGAGATTGGCATCAACAGATCCTCCAGAACGAAAGCCATGCTGTGAGCTGTGCAAGTAATTATTTGCTTGAACATGTCTAATAACTACAGAATTGATTACTCTTCCAAAAATCTTAACAACTGCTGATGTCAGGCTAATGGGTCAGTAATTTTCCGTAAGGTTCTTTCCATCTTTCCTAAATATTTGAATGATATTGGCTGTTTTCCAATCCAGAGGTAGTATGGAAAGATTTAATGATAACTTGAACAGTATGCTTGACATAGGACAGCTTTTTGAGGGACGCAAGTTTCTTTAGAACTATGGTATCATTAATCAGAATAGGTTCGTATCATGTGTTATATATCATATACAGGAGGTGGGGGGGGAACAATAATGGAATTGGAGGAAAAAACAGATGCAAATTGTTGGATGAAAATTTCAACTTTCAGCTCAGGATCAGCAACGGGTTGACTATCGCGCAGGATATCAGGGAAGGTGAGTCTACTGCGGCATTCTTGAGAGGCATAACGCCAGAAAGATTTAGGATTATTCCTAACATCCTCAGGCAATTGTTCCTCAAATTTCCTCAACTTTTTGATGTGGTTGGTTATCTGGTTACAGAAAGATTTGAAGAGTTGATGATTTTCTGAGGTTTTTTGCTCATCTGACGATTCTATGCTCAACGTTTTTTAATAATTAACTTACTTTTTTCAGTAGTTAAAACAGGTAGACTTTTGGCCAGTTTAGCCCAAAAACTCTGGTGCACAGCTTTTCAGCATGCAAAATTATAGTTTCCAAATAAGACCTTCTTTCATCAATATCATTGGTAATAATCTGTTCCCAATTGACACTGGCAAGTCTTTTGGAGACTAGTACATAACTCGGAAATAACTACAACATGATTGCTATTACCAACAGGTGTGGTTATTACATTCTTAATAAGAGGGTCAGGATTACTGCGAATAACCAGATCAAGAGTGTTGAAAACTTAACCTTCCGTGAAACAAGTTGGTTGTGAAATTGTTTGACAGAGGGAATTATCTAAGAGGGTAGACAAAAAAGGAGAATCTCTAGTGCAAAACCAGATCCATCAATCCATTAGATTTCAACAGGGTCAAAGTCCTCCAGAAGGATAAGATCATAAGGTCACAATAGATGTAGTAGTTTTAGTAGTACTAGTAGTAATTTTAGTAGCAACAACATGCACATATTACCTTTTGGCCGATTCATCATCCCCTGAAAGTTCAAATTCAATGCCCTAAGCCATTCATGGGATATAGTCTTTTGACAACCTGCATGCTTATAGTGTGTTCTGAATTAGTTTAACTCTCCCCTCAATATTTCCTGAAACTTTCATCTCCATACGATTAGCAGAAGTAGGAGTCTTAATTTTAATAGTACAACTTGACCTAGTAGTCAAGTTGTAGTACTGTTAGTAGTCGTCGTAGTAGAGCAGTAATAGTAGAAGTAAGTAAAAGTAGTAGCAGTGGTAGCATACACCTATTGCCTTTTTGCCAGTTGAAAATCCCACTCATCACAGCCTGGAAGTTTCAACTTAATACAAAAAACCATCCCATTATTGCTGAGATGCCTTTTGACAACTTGTGGAGACATAGTGTGTTTTGATTTAGCTGACCTCCCCCCCCCCCCGAACATCCTCCTTAATATCCTCAGCCTTTACACTAGTCACAATAGAAGTAGTAGTTGCAGTAATAGCAGTAGTAATAGTAGTAGTACGCACATACTGCCTTTTGGTCAATTGATCATCCCCCTCATTGTTCCCTGAAAGTTCCAACTTAATACATCAAGTCATTCCTGAAATAGGCCTTTTGACATACTGCATGCACACAATGTGCTTTGATTTAGTTCAACATTCCTGAAATCTTCACTTGAATGCAGTTGGCCTTTTTCGAAACCAAAGGTCAAACATACCCCCCCCCCGCTTTCCCAATAACAAATACTTAATGTAAGTAATGGGCAAATCCTATAACTTATAGCTCTACCCCGAGGGCTACAGGGGGGTTGTCAACCCCAGAGGCATAATTATTGGACCTTTCAACTATGTTCAAGAAAATAGCCTTCTCAAAATTTTGGTCAGATGTGTTTGGAGAAAATAGGTGCGTGGGAAGGAAGAGGGGCTGATTGCCCCCCAATCACTTTTGACTCTTAAAATAGGCACTAGAAGTTTCAATTTCAAATCTAACAAACCCCTTCAGGAGTTCCTGCAATAACTCCTTCTATACAAACTGCTTTGGTGAAAATAATAATAATAAAAAAAAATATATGAGACATGATGTGAAGCATGGGCGCTCCAAAAAATGGAGGAAGATTTGCTAGATGTTTCCAGAGAAATTGCCTATGGACTGTTTTGGGTACCAGGCTCACTGACTATATTTCAAACCGTAGGCTCTATGAAATTTGTGATTCAACTCCACTTTCTATGGCTATAATGAGAGAAAGGTTGAGATCGCTAGGGCATGTTCAGGAGGCTCAAGACCTTTTCCTTGTAGAAGGGGGACATAAAAGCTGAACTTCAAAATTAAAAAAAAACAACTCCAGGCAATAAAAAAAAAACAAAGCCAGTTCTATTGTGCTGATTAAAGATATATTTAATTTAGTTAGTAATTATAAATTAACTTCAGTGTGATACAAGGCATTTCTGTGATACAATTCAGAAACTATGTTGATGGGCACCACAGCTACCTTACTTGGCCTAAAAGATGTTTTTGGGAAACTATAACATTTAGCAATGAGCACTTTAATAAAATATTCATTCAGGAAGATTCTGTTAACTCATCAGTATTTTATAGATAGAAACCACAATAAAAGACTCAGGTATTGAACTAAGTATTATACATTTAGCAGGAAAGCAGTCACTGTCACTTCATGCTTAGTACTACCAAAAACTTTTTACCTCTAGATATTTCGTTAAGCCTGTGTTGTAAAGCATGATCAGCTGTATCTGTTTGCGGCCTCAACACTTTTGAAGCTTGGAGCTTTGTCTCCCACAACTGTTTGAGTTCTCCTAAAACTGTGTCATCATATCCTTCATCAAGAAACGCATCTTTCACACCAGCAGTAACATCTTCAATTATCTGTCGATAAAATTTTGCCTAAAAATGGGAAAATCTATGTAAACAAAATTAGTAACAAGACATCTTTAGTTGGTGAATTTCATGTTCAAGCAATCAAGAAAGACCATGCCAGTAGCTATTAAAGCATTGTGATAAAACTAAAGATTTAATCTTGCTTTCCTTGTTTTATTTAATTCTAACAAGTCAGGATTTAGAAAAGGTATCTGGCTCAAACACTGTTTTTGGGTCTCATATATATGGTGTACATCTATTTCTGAAGATCTATAACCGTTTTAGTTTTAATAAAAAAAGTTCTCAAAGGTTAGTGTCTCTTATAGGGAAAAAGGGATGGAGGTAGATGCTTCAAAGGATCTTTGTGGAGTATAATCTAGGGTCCTGATCCATTCCTGAAAGTTTCATTCAGTTAACACAACTACTTTCTGAGACAGCAGCAAACCTATCATGAGGGACTTAAATCAACCATAATTTGATCTATAAGTATATTCCTGGAAGTTTTATTCACCCAGTTCAATAGCTTTTCAAAACAGCTTTAAGCCTCTAAACTGAGTCTGTATTAAAAAGGGAAAACAGTTATGCTGCTAAGCAGAAAAAATGCAATTAGTAGTAAGTCTTGTATCTGGAGAAGGTACAAGGATGTTCCAACACAGCTCAGCACCTTACTAGAGAATTTACAAGCAAGTATCAGGAGTTATTAGCATCAGTAGAAAAAACCAATCCAAAGAATTTTGGTAAATATGCCTTAATTCAAAAGCCTGGTAGATATTCAGTAATAGAACTCTCAGTTAATAAGAGTACTATAACCAATCCTGAAGATACAGTTGATGCCCTGAATAAGCAGTTCGAGCCAGTTTCCATCTTTCCAGGTAATATTCCCTTGCCAGAAATGCTGGAGTACAATATTGAGAAGCCTATGCAAAATATCACCATCAAATACATGTATGTAGAACTACAGCTTAGAAGATTGAATCTACATAAGACTGTTGGTTTCAATGGAGTCCACCCCTAGACTTTGAAAGAGGCACATCTGGAGATCCCCCTCCCCTTAACAAAACTGCTCCAAAAGTCTCTGGATACTAAACAAGTTCTTCAAGGTTGATGAAGTGCAAATATTGTACATGTTCACAAGGGTGAAAGTAGAAATAATATTACAAATTACCAACCCATTAGCATCACCTCAAGAGTTAGTAAAATTCTTGAAGGAATTGTGAATAACACAATGATGAAACATTTAATTGACAACAAAGAGCTCACAGACAGTCGACATGTCTTCCAATCTGAGAGCTCAGTTGTGACCAACCTTATAGATGCTCATTGAGTTGCTACATCATGATACTCCAGTAGACATGATCCTTTTAGATTTTGTTCATCGCCATGAAGATGAAAATAACAGCTATTTTGCATCCATCTGTAGATTATAGAATGGGTGATGCAGTTTCATACAGAATGAAAGCAAAGATCATTGTTATTGATAAGAAATTAAAATTTAACAAACGTGCACAAACGGCAGTTACCAAAGCATCCCAAAATCTTGACAAAATCAATTGTACAGTACACAACAGATTATCCAAAATTACAACCTAACTGTATGAGGGTCTTATGTGACCATTGCTAGAATTTGGGATGCGTGCTGCAATGCCCCTGAACAAGGGTGATCAGCAGAAAAAAAAGTCCAAAGATGGGTGACAATGGATGCAAGAATCTTGACTATCTATCTTGATTGAATAAGCTACGGCTCCCAATGCTTGTGTATGGATGTCAAAGAGGTGATGACATAATGACTTAAGCTTTTGAATGCTCAAACCTTCTGTCAAAACCCCATTCAATTCAATAAATCCTCCTGGAAAAGGGGTCATATCAAGAAGTTGTCCCAGGAGAAGGCAGATACCAAAGTCTGCGACAACTACTTCTCCAATAGAGTGACTGCCCATTGGAACAATCTTCCTGATATTGTGGTCATTGCTTCCTCTGTTGATGCCTTTAAGATTGTTGCTGACAAGAGTTGGTCCATTTAACCAAGGAAGACAGAGTGGGATGGAATTGAGTCAATGACACCCCATCATCACTGACCAGGAACTCTACAAGATTTTTCCTTATTTTGCTGGACAATGTAATTTAAGGTAATAATAATAGATGGACAAAATTGTAGGGTAGGCTAAAAGCTTACAGTAGGGCTCTTAAGAAGGAAATACTGCTATGAAATTCTTTTAAAAAGCCAAAATGCCTACTTATATAATTCCCAAAAGTGTTTCACTTTACTTTATATCTAACCCCCTCTGCCTTAATTTGCAAATATATACCCTAAATTATACATTTCCCATGCATTTTCTGTTTCTTGATTTCATCACTGTTGATTTAAATTATGGCAACTAAGCTGAGTTAGGTTGGGAGGATGAACAAAAGAGCAGTGTATGGAAAAATGCTTGGAAATAGGCTGTCTAATTCTGGATATATATTTGCTAGGGGGCGGAGGGGGATAAATTAAAGTTTTTTTAGGAATGAAATAGGCTTAATACTTTATTATTTATAAAGTTTGATGGAAAATCCTTATATGCTCCAAGCTGCAATTTAAGGTTGTTTTCAAAACTTTATAGTGCATCCTTTACCTTGTCACCATGTCAGTTATTGAATGTCATATAGGCCTAGGCTAGAATGTCATATAGCTTAATATTTAGAAGGACCTTGTGTCTCGGGGCTTTTATTTTAAATACTGACCAGATCTGGTCACATTGGGGGGAGTTGCAGGAGGGGAACTTGAAATCTTGGGAAAGGCTTAGAGTGTAGAGATTGAGAGAATCGAGATGAAACTTGGTGGTTAAGAATAAGCACAAGTCCTAGATACATTATTGAGATAACCGGACTGGATCTGCTCTCTTTGGGGGAGTTGGGGGGAGGTAATTTGGTTAATATGGAAAAATTAGAAAAAAATAGGTATTTATAACTTATGGATGGGTAATTGGATCTTAATGAAATTTGATATTTAGTAGGACCTCATGTCTCAGAGCTCTTATTTTAAATCCCAACTGGACCTGGTGACTTTGGGAAGAGTTGAAAGGGGAAACCTAAATCTTGGAAAATGCTTAGAGAGGAGAGATCAGTTTGAAACTTAGAGGAAGAATAAGCACAAGTCCTAGATATGTGATTGAAATAACCAGACTGTATCTGCTCTCTTTTGGGGAGTTGGGGTGGGGATTTCCAGTGCTTTGGCAAGTTTGGTGCTTCTGGATGTGCTAGGACAATGTAAATTGGTAGGCATGCCAGGGACCTGAACAAATTCACTTGATAACAGTCGTTTCCACAGTTCAACCATGTGAGGGGGGGCCTGGAGGGAGGGGTAATCGTGAAAATTGAGGTATGTTTATCTTACAAATGGAGGATCAGATCTGGATAAAACTTGATATATAGAAAGATATAATGTCTCAGATGCTACGTTTTTAATTAGGATCAGATCCGGGGACACAGGCGGGTTGGAGAGGGAAACAAAAATCTTGGAAACTGGAAATCTTGTAAAAGACTCAGAGTGGAGAGATTGGGATGAAACTTGATGGGAAGATAAAGCATAAGTTCTAGATACATGATAAACATAACCAAACTGGATCGGCTTTCTTTGGGGGAGTTGGGGGGATTTCTAGTGCTTTGGTGAGTTTGAGAATAAGCACAAGTCACAGATATGTGATTGACATAAGTGGACCAGATCTGATCTCTTTGGGGGAGTTGGAGGGATTTCTAGAGCTTTGGCGAGTTTGATGCTTCTTGATGTGCTAAGACAATGAAATTGATAACTCTAGTACCAAGTCTAACTTTAGGTTCCAACCTTGTCACAAATGTCATACAAGCTCTTGGCTCTTGTTTTTTTGCCAATATTAGATTTTGTTGTTGGAAACCACAGAATAAGCAAATCAAGCTGTTATGTCACCTTAATGCAGCAAACGAGTGCAACCAAGTCCAGGCAAGGATAAGGACAGTTGTGCTGCCTGTAGTATTGGTCTTGATGATACTGTAGATACAATTAATTGTGATAAGGGTGGAACATTGCTGTGTGCAACCAGTTTTTAGCTAAGTGCTGAAGAAAACAACCTACTAAATAAAATGATATCAAGTAGACAAAACTAGGCATAAGGTGCATATTGAAGAGTTAAAGGCCCAAGTTGGTACTAGGGAAAAAGACCTTGCTATGTTTGCGGCGAAAATTTTTCAAAGAAATAGAGCAGCAACTGTGGCAGAAATGCACACCCTAACACTCATGCAAATGCAAAACTGCCATATGTTGTAATAGTGTTAACAGATATGATGACAATGAAAGTAATTAGATGTCTCCATGTTATGGTGTATCATCCCTATTTGTAACATTTTTCACATCAGATCATTTGAATAGCAAGTCTAGCATCAATAATGATTATCTCTGTCAAGCTGCAGACTCTGCCCACATAGATCATGAGGAACAAGGTCCAGGTATCAATGATTGCCCAAAAGTAAGTTCAGACTTTTGCATTCTATTAACCAATGTAGATCAACTTATTAACAAAACGAATGAGCTCAAAAGTCTAATTTACAGTAAAATTATGATTTGGTTCTACTTACTGAAGTATATCCTAAGAATACCAAGAGTAGATTAGAAGATATGCACATCCAAATGCCTGGCCACCAAATCATCTCTTAACTTCTTGTTGAAATAATGCAAAAATAGAGTCCTAGCTTATGTAAAAGCAGTGTATATTGTCTGGGAGCTGTATATAGAATCTAGCTTGCATTCTCTAGTTAGCAGCTAGCTAGAATCTAGCTTGCATTGAGACCATTTGGTTTGATATCATAGACCAAGGCCAATACCTATGCCCAACCAGGATCAGATGTCTATACTGTGGCCCCTCAGCTCCCTCTTATATTGATACCAAGCGTGCACTCTTGAATATGTTTTGCAAAGCCACAGAAATTTTCAAAGGTGATTTTCTTGCTGAATAAGTTTGTATTGCGAAGGTGAGAAACTCTGAAGAAATATTGTAGTTGCATTCTGTTTCTGTGGTTAACTCGAGTTGTGTGAATTTCCACTTTTTATCAACATTTTATCAGTAAATGTTTGAAAAAAATTGATGCCATTCCACTGATTCAAACTGAGAATTCAGGGAACCATCTATACTAGCTAGAGAAAAAACGTAAACATATAATTATTTGCCTTCTTTTATGAACAATTTTTTGAAAATCTATCCATCTTAAATGATTACTCAAATCATTAAAGGAGTATTTTGATTCATATACTTAGTTTTAAGTATATAGTTATATGAACCTTTATTAAAGTTCTAAAGGGTTGGGCCTTTATTTCAATGTTCTAGAAAAACAGAGGAGGTTCATCTCCTCTGTTCATATAACAGATCTTTAATTAGATGAAAATAGGCAGTAAAGTGACCATAATTTGCCAACCAAAATCCAAAACTTGAATTAACAATTTTTACACTTCTCATACATTTAGACCTACTTTCTATTACACAAATCCCCTAAAAAACGATAATGTTGTAAAAACCACCCCACTTTGCAAAAAAAAAACAAAAAACAACCCAAAAACCAAAACAGACAGCCAAAAAAAAGTAATGATATCAATTTTAATGCCCCAATGCTGTAGCAAGACTCCAAAAAAATTGTAAAGTTCTAGTTTAGTGACTTTTGGCTATCTTGGAAAGGGGTTAGGTTAGGAAAATGAAACTTTCAGGGATGGGTCTAAAGGTCTACTCAAATAAAGTAAAACAAAATTGTTTTCAGCTTCACAACTTTGCTCCATCCCAATTTATAAGGTTTTAAAGATATGCAAATACATTTCCTAAATTTTGAAAAGAAAATCTGGAATTGTCAAGGTCTAAGAAGGGCATATTCTCCTTTATGTGAGATTTTAAGTTTACTAGATAAGAAACCGTACATTGTAGGCCTATGTGAGACATTTGTTTCTAGCAAGTCACTGCCCTGGGATTTTTCTTTTCCTGGATATGTTTGCAAGCAAAGAGAACAGACAACCATGGAGCAAGGCGGTCTATGTATTTTGATAAATGAAGGTACCCAATATTGGGTTAGGCATGACCTCTCCCTGTGGCTGGAAGGTAGGGTCGAAACCCTTTTCACTGAAATAAAAAATGAAGAGAAAAAAATTTGATTTTGGGATTAATTTACAAAAATCCGTCATGTGATATTAGTTTTTTTATTGATGAATTTGAATTGTTATTAGACAAAATCAACAACGAAAATAAAAATAAATTTATGATAGGAAATTTTAATATTGATTTACTAAAAAAAGCGAATAGCTTACATTTTATTAACATGATGGTATCACATGATAGTTTTCCTCTTTTAACTATTCCGACTTGGATTTCACATCTTTCAGTGTCCTTAATTGATAATTTCTTTGTTTATGGTGGATTACTTGAAAGATCCCAAGCAGATGTGATTGTGTCTGATCACCTTGTTTTAATAAGTAAAATAAAGCTGAATCAGTCAAATGAAAATAAACAGTGTGCAAGGGCATTGTTTTACCGTGAAATGAAAAGTAAAAACCTAAACAGTTTTGCAAATAAGATGGATGAAATGAATTTTTTGCAGGTAATAGAGGAAAAGTGTCCAAACACAGCATATGACCTCTTCAGTGAGATAGTGACTAAAGTAGTGAATGAAACATGTCCCTTACAAAGAATCAACCCTAATAGAAATTTTCCTAAGAAACCATGGATAACAAAAGCCATTCTAGTTTCAATAAAGCAAAAAAAAACAACTTTATGTGAATTATTTAAAGGATTGTTCAAATTATAATTTTATAAATTCAAAAAAATTCAGAATATTTTAAATTCAGTAAAACAGAAAGCTCAGAAACTTCATTTCCAAAATGAATTTCATGAAAATCAAGGGAATATGAAAAATACATGGAAAACAATAAATAAACTTTTGGGTAATTTTCACTGTAGGGAGGAGGTGAGAGCCATGGAGACAATGGAAGGTCGTCTTACTGATTCTCAACACATAGCTGAATTTCTGTGTGATTATTTTGCAAATGAAGGAAAAAGACTTTGCAATCAAGCATGGGCTAGCTTACGCACATCTGTGAATTTTGCATCTGTTTTTGAAAGACAGCCTGCAAGTGAAAATTCCTTTGAATTTGTAAGATGTTTGGAACGGGAAGTGGCACAATTCCTGGCTATGATGAAGTCGAGTTCTAGGGGGATGGATGATTTTTTGCTGACCTATATCCATTCTCCCATTTTTCTCTAAGCTATATGAGAAAGCTGTACATGTCCAATTAAGTTACTATATTGAAAAGAATAAAATTCTAATGGAAAACCGACTTGGGTTCAGAAAAGGGCTATCAACAGATATTTCAGTTCTGAAATTGGTTGATTGGATTAATAATGCATTTGAGGCTGGTCTTATACCTGCAGCTGTGTTTTTGGATATGAGAAAAGCATTTGATACTGTGGACCACCCAGGGCTTATTCAAGTTCTTGCCTTTATTGGGGTGAGGGGTTCAAGCCTTGAGTGGTTTCATCATATCTACACGACTGGTATCAGATAGTACAGAATGGATCATTTTTATCTTCAAAAAAGAAAATAGAGTGTGGGGTCCCACAAGGGTCAATCCTGGGACTCCTCCTTTTCATCATTTTTATTGATCAAACGAATCACTATCTGTCAGAGGCTGGTGTCATCCTATTTGCAGATGACACTTTGCTCTTTCTAGCTGCGCCTTTGCTTGATGTTTTGTATAATAAAATTCATAATGCTGTCTCTGAATTTCTAACTTTTTCTCAACAAAATTTGTTAACCCTAAACTTTTCTAAAACTTTTTTCATGATATTCTCTAGACTTTTGTCAAGTGTTGGCAATGATCAAATCATGGTTCAAGGAAATGTGATAAAAAGAGTAGCAACAACAAAATATTTGGGGTTTTTAATTGATGAAAACCTGTTGTGGAAAAACCATTCAAATGCTATAGCTGAAAAATTAAGCAGAGGTCTTGGGGTGATGCAAAGAATTAAAAATCTAGTCCCAAAAAAGATTCTAAGATTTATTTTTCTATATTTTGTCCATATTTTGGCTATGGATGCTCTATATGGGCAAGTAATTTTGTAACATGTTTCAAAAGAGTACAAAAACTTCAGAATAGAGCTGTAAAATTATTATTGGAATTTTATGACTCTGATGATGTTCCTGCTCATGAGCATTTTAAAAAGAATAAGTTAATGGATGTATCCCAAATTCAAGATTACCAAGTTGTGATTTTCTCATATAAATATTTGAATTGCCTGCTCACTCCTGCTTTTGAAAATCTTTTTACTTTTAATAGAGACTGTCATGATCATAATACAAGAAAAGCTGATAACTTAACTCATGAGTTTAGGAGTACTACTTGGGCATCTTTTGTGATTCACCATTATGGTCCCTATATCTTGAATATTTTGCCCAAGGGTGTGAAAAATGTGCCTAGTCTTCTGGCTTTCAAGTCATGGGTAAAGAAGTTTCTTTTATCTTGTAAGTAATTTTGATGTAAGGCCCATTCCAGGTTGTCATTCTATTCAAGGCATTTCCTTGATATACTTGCTGTTAATTTTTTTCTGTAAATATTTTTTCTGTCTTCTTCTTGTCTTTTTCCTCTTTCTCTTTTCTCCTTTCTTCCTTCATCAGTTGAGTTTCTTTTGTATTGAGTAGCGTGATATGAATGTGGTTTTAATTAGCTGAGGGTGATAACCTTGCTTGCCCTTACAGAATCCTTAAATTACCTTAAATCTTAAATCACATTTGCCAGCAAGATAAGGTGGTAGATCCTTGTGTAGTTCTTGCTGGTGGAGAGTAATGTAATTATGTTGGCTTAGCTTCCCAGTCCAGCCTCCACTCAGCCCTCTCCCAGTCACTGTTGACTCCAGCCTTGAAGGAGTGGGGAGTCTCAGCTTGGATGGTAAACTTGGATAGGCTATTCCAGAGGGGGACCACCCAAATGGAAAAGAAGCCATGTTGGTCCCTTCTCCAACATCCAGGCAGGTGAAGCTTTAGTCTGTGACCTCTTGAATTATTAGCCAGGGAGGGGGTGAAGATCTGGTACAGGTGACTGGATTTGAAAATTTTGCATGCCATGATCACATGGCCTCTATATCTTCAATGTGTGAGGGTTGGAAGTCTTAGAGACCTTAGGCCATCCTGGTAAGGGGCATTATTTAAGCCATGGACCAGTTTGGTTCCTCTCCTTTGGACACTTTCAAGGGCTTTTGAGTCCATTTTATTTTGGGAAAAGGCCAAAGTCAAGCCAAACTCAAGGTGGGGACAGACAAGGGATTTATAAAGTTTTGTAACCACATATGACTTTCTGGTTACAAAAGAGCACTTAATGAGTCAAGAGCTTGACTAGCTTTTGCAGCCTGAGTGTGGCTGTGGGATTTTAAATCTTTGACCACAATGATGCCTAGGTCTCTCTCCTCAGCAACTGCTTCTAACTGATCACACCCTATATGGTAGGGATGGTGGGGGTTGTTGTGCCCTAAGTGCAATACCTTGCATTTAGTTGCATTGAATTGTAGGGCCCAAGTTGATGACCAGGAGGATAGCCCATTGAGGTCTAGCTGAATACAGGCTCTTTCTTCTTCAGTTTCAGCAGGCCCAATGAGCTTACAGTCATCAGCATATAATGTTAAAAGGTTGCATAGATAGGTTGTATAGTCGTTAATATATATGCTGAACAACATTAGCCCAAGGATGGTTCCCTGTGGGATGCTGGTTATAACCGGGGAAGTGAATGAGAAAACTTCCTCTCCCTGTTATTATAAAATGAAACTTTTCACCTCCTGGTTGGCTTTTTAGCCTAGTAATATGGACAGATTCTCATGATAAGCTTAAATTTAATTAAGAACTTTTTGATGGTAAGCATTGTTAGTAAAACCTAACAGAAATTGCACAAAGTAACTGCAATCTTGTTTGCAAAAAGAAATAGTCTCGATAACCAAAAACTTATTAGAAACTCAACTATTAAACACCATTTACCAAATAAAACGTTTATCCCAAAATAGAGCAAGCAGTCCCAACAACAAATCCACCACTATAACAGGGGGGATGCTCCCCATGCTCCCTGGATCCTCTACATGGGTGAATATATAATTTTAGTTAATTATTTGCATATCAGAGGGAGGAGTTAAAGTATGTGGAGTTGTAGTTAAAAAGTATGAACAAAAATTATTTGACATAGCCTAAAAGGAAGTTGTTTTTAACCCTTTTGTGTATAGTCAAATACAGAAAATAAGGTATCAGCTTTGAGGACCTTTATGGGGGTTAAAATAGAACTTCCAAGCAGACTAAAGTGATTAGTGTGCTTTGAAAGAGCATAAAAATGCATTAAGTGGTATATTCAACTTATTCATAGGTCATTAATACAAACTGCTCCATATTTACCTATACTTCTTTCAGAGGTGGCCTAAAACTACAAATTTGCTATATTGTATACCAAAATATTAGCCTACTCAATTCATTTCCATCTTAGACCTAGATTACATCTTACAGCTTAAGCCTAGTGAGTCATGGGGCAACCTTGAGCTCATCAGGTCAAAATATATATAGATTTGACTTACAACAGGATTGATAGTGACCATTTCCTGAAAATATTAGATCTGTAAACACAACTCTCCAATGCTCTATACCTATCCTTTGAACAGTTTTGGTAAATTTCCTTATATATTTGACTTCTTCTTCATTAGCAAATGGAAACTCGGAAACTTTAATCACGCTATCTATGACATATATTGCTGAAAAAGGTAGCAACAAATTTTCACAAATTCTGTGAAAGTTATGAAATGGTTATGAAAAATACGTTAAACTTTACGAAGAATTACATACGTATGCATATATGTATTTGATTAACGACAGTTCTTGACTGCTACAATCTTTATATTGGCCCTGCAGTCAAGTTAGAACTCTGGGTTCCGTAATACCAAGCTGAGATCAAACCCACTGTGTCACCATTGCAGGACTTTTATGAAGAATCATAATTCAAGGCGCTCTAAAATTAGGAATAATATCAAGTTAACTGTGATTCAGTAATCTCATAATCAAAATTTCCCTTATGTTTAATGGCTCAGTTTTGAAGTGACTTGTGATTTTTATTTAAAATGATGAGTAGATCAAGAATTTAGGGAAAAGTCGTAACGAAAGTCACTTTTCATTTGGTATTCTGTTGACAAACCGGAAAGCAAATCAGCCAATGAAACTTGCAGAAAGTGGTCTTTGCCAATACACCACAGTAAAATGAGTTTAAAATTGACCGAATCATTGAGAGTTTATTCTTAAAATGCCTCTTAACGCCTGGCCCCCTCACTTTCTCCTTGATTCAGCAAGGTAGTGTTGGGTTTAATGGTGTATATTCTACCTACTTCTCCTCAAGCTAATGGTCTTACCATTATAAAGGACTGAATTTGGTCGATCGAAAGCCAGATTTCTAGCATTACTTTTAAGGACCAAACCCAATGAGACGGTAACCAGCATCTCTTCTATTTTTGCTACCCCCCCCCCCCCCCATATCTCCATGGTCTTTTTTATTATCGTATAAAAACATATAAGTAACAAATGTACTCAAAATGACTGACTAATAAAATAAAACTTTGCCTCTATTGGAAAATAGACTAACCTAAACAATGGGTTAGGAACCTAAACAATGCGAAACCATGCACGATTGAAAGCACAAACAGTTTCTGTGGTCCTTCCGAACCCCACTTTTATGACTGCCAGTTTTTTAGAAGAAAGCTAAGTATATTACCAAAGAAGCTAAGTATTGACCCAGGAATGAGCAAGGATCTTCTATGTAGCGGACTAGAGAGCCAAAGTATCTTTCTTAATCGTCCAGTTACCTCTAGAATACCCAGCCGTAGGCACCTCCCCAACCCATCAGTGACTATGCTGCGGAAAACAGGATGTTGTTTCTGGGTTGAATGAGATTCACGCAAGGAACCTCCATTTATATGAGCGGAGGAGTCAATTGGTTTGTGGAATCTCTAACGCGGCCCTCATTAGTTCTTAGTAAAAATGTAAATAAGTGATACCTTATTTGAATTTGAATCATTCTAGGATTTCCAATCCCAGATTGGAATCCTAAAGGAACAAAGGGGCTTGATTCTTATGCAGATCATATTTTACTAATAATAACGAATTTACCATTTCTAGTAGAATTAATTCACAGAAAAATTCCCAGTTTAAAATAAACTGAATATCAAACTGAATAAACGTTGACTAAATGCTTTATTTTTATTGTTTTTTAATGTTTTATTAGATTTGCAAACAGATTTATTTTTCTTACCGATTCACTTGGAAATGAAGGGGCAAGCACCTTGGGCCAAGAGACAAAAAAATTATTGATTTGGACCTGCGCACCCCTGATCGAAAATTTCCATAAAAGACCTCAGATCTGCCATAAGCATAAGAGGAAACTATTATAAGCTAAAGGGATATATCGGACGGATTTGTGAGGTGCGAAAAATATCTCAAAAAGTGTCTCATCTATTTTCCAGACATTGGTGTCTAGATCCCTTTCTAATCTAGTTGTAAAAGCTATGACTAATAAAAAGTAATACAGAAAATTTTAAGAACACTTGCTTTTTATGTTTGAATCCAAAGTCGGTAATAGCTGTAGTTGAAGTACTTGGATAACATTGTTTGGGTGTCAGAAATGATAATAATGTGCAATTGATAGGTGTGTGTGCTGGCCTTGGCCCAGCAGGGGATTGAAAAAAGGGATTATAGTCACACTTTCGAAAAAGGGAACAACTGCTGATTACAACAATTGGCACCCTACAGCTTGCAGTAAGCAAAGTCCTTCCCCAGGCTAGAGATCAATTATACTCAGGGATCAAGAACATGGCTTCTGACCGAGTAGGCCATTGGCTGACTTGATCTTCAGTCTTACAGTACTTATTGAAGAATTCAATGAATAGAAGACTGAAATCTTAATGGCTGTCACCAAATTCTTGAAGTCTTTTGACTCAGTTCATAGAGATTCACTATGGAAAATACTACGCTACTATGGTTTCTCTGATAGAATTGTCAGAGCTATAATGGTGTTATGTGATGAACAAACGTGTGTGTTAGTGCTGACGATGGAAACCTGACTGATTGATTCAAAGTTTACTCAAGCATGCGACAGGGGATGTGTCTTGTTTAAGATTGTTTGCAATACTCATTGATTTTATCCTTTGGACGTAAAACTTCAAAGGTGAGAGTCGTACTTTATATAACGAGAGTTGTACCTTATTTGATATAGACTTCACAGACGATACAGCACTCCGTTTTCACTAAGGGAGGAGCTTCTGTACAACATAAACGAGCTCTCGAAAGATGGTGAACGAACAGATTTGGTAATAAACACGCAGAAGACGAAAATCTTGCGCAATAACGTGAATAAATTACCTTATGAGCCGCTGATAGTTAAAGCAGATGATATTGAAGGGGTTAAGATATTTAGCCATCAATTGGGTTTGTAGTGAAAGCCCTGAGCGTGAAATTGCGATACGTAAACTGAATTTGAGGCACTTCAATAGTAATGTCCTGTCAGTGTCAATGTGTGGTTCTGAAAGCTGGGTCCTAACAACACAGCTAGAGAAAAGAATCTGAAGTTTTAAAGTTAATTGTCTTTGACAAAATTTCGGAATCAACTGGATTTATATTTTTGGCTATAGGTAGCATACAGATTTACTACATCTAATCTGGGTACCAGCCTCGTCGTGCAAAATTCAGGCAAGGTCTGGAAGGCTCTCATATCTCTGAAAATATAACTCCTTTGTTCCTTAGCCAAAAGTAATTGCCTCAAGTTACTTCATGCATAATTTACACGGAAAGTTTGGAGAACTAACTTACACTTTTGAAAAACTCGATGGTACCAAACCCAGCAAAGCCCTTAATAAAAATGCAGCAGATCTGATCGATGTATTTATGATTTAAGCCTAGCTGTTGAATTTGGTTGTATTTCTGATGACTGACTTACTGCAGCATTAAGTCAAGTCCTGCGTCGGTGCAAAGAACTAGCTATTTTGCAGCACTGCTAAGGCTGTACATGGGACAAAACTGAGATAATACCTCCTCGCAAAATAAATCTTCTTTCACTTCGTAATTGTCGAAGATTTTTTTATTCTTTTCTATATATTTTCATGTAACTTTATTATCATTTAAAACATTCTGACAGTATTTATCTATTTCTTTTTTATGCTATTCGTGTCGGTCTGCAATAATACTATGGAATGCTATATCTGGACTTGCCTCGTTTTTGTGCTTAGTTAATATTCAGCAAAGCTCCAATAATTCCAAAACATAGGTTAAATCCTGGAGCTTGTTTTTTCATAAAACTCCTTACTTAGTTTATCTTTAGGTAGATTCGGGCTAGTTTACTTTTGCACCGAGTCAGCCATTAGCAAGGCTACAAAATAGCTATGTGATCTGAGTCCATCATATGGGACTCCACAACATTATTGCGGACTGACTCGAGGAAGCACTTCCTCAATTAGTGGTAAGGAAAGTATCAGGACTTAAGGTGTTAATACTGCGCTTCTTGGTTAAACTCAATAAAAACGTACGTTTTTGGTACGACGCAAGGATGTGCCACGGCTGTTCTGCAATTCGTAAATTCGTTTCAGTGGTTTCATACTGTCATTCCGTATTAAAAACTTGATTAAACGAAACACACCCAAGAAGTGAAGTTAGGTTAATCCTAATGAAATATAACCTTCATATAACCTTTAGTTAATAGAATAATTTTGGATATGTATTTGCACATTAGGGAGTAGGGGTAAAGAATTTGGACAGCACCCCTAACTTAAACCCCCCCCCCCCTAATGTGCAAATATATAGCGCGAATTATACAAGTCAAATGCATTCTGTCACTCATCATTTGTGTCTGTGGCTATGAAACCGGTTTTCTGTGATTTAACCTAAGCATAATTCTTGAGTGTGTTTTGTTTAATCAATAAGTACCAAAAATACTATCTTAAGCATGTAAAAGAGTCAATGACTGGTAAAACAAAAAGGCAATCCTTCTATCCAGGAACAAGTTAACTTTCATTTCCGCCCTTACATACTCTAGTTTGATAGGCATTTTTTGTCAAAAAGCTTTTTCCACACAATAAGTTTTTCAAAGACAAGTAAAGAACTCTATTAAACCAAAAGTCATAAAAAATAGAATCAAATAATCTACCAAGCGTAAAATTAGCACAAATCTGCATCGACAAATAAATGAAATACAAAACGAACGTAAATTACAATAAATAACCGAGTCAAACTCAAAACGAGAAGAAAATAGCCTGAGCAGTGCTCAAAACCCGGCCTTCCAAGGCCAAAATATAATCTACACTTTACTGAAAAAAAAAAACAAATAAATGTGCATTGTAAGTTCAATATACGTATGCTGATATTTATTCCTTAAAATGTTAATAATATTCGATCATCAAAGTTATAAAAGTGAAAACATTAAACATTTTTTAAGTAAAGAGCAAATTATGTTCCTGTCTTGGGAAGGCACAGTGGTTATGAGCCCTACTAATGTTAATTTCTGCTCGTTTTCAGTTTTACTCGGTTATTTAGTGTAATTTCTGTTCTTTTAGGTTTCATTTATTTATCGATGCAGATTTATTGTAATTTTACGCTTGGTAGGTTCTTTGATTTTATCTTTGCTCATTTTTGGTTTAATAAATTCCTTTACTTTTCTTTGAAAAACTCATTTTGTGGAAAAAAGTAGTAGAGTTAATAGTAGTAGTCTTAGCTTTAGTAGCAGTAGGAGTAGAGTTAATAGTAGTATTTTTAGCTTTAGTAGCAGTAGTAGTAGTAGCAGTAATAATAATAGTGGCAGTAGTAGCAGTTGTAGGAGTAGAAGTAATAGTATTATGATGCAAATACTGTCTTTTGGATAGTTCAACACCCCCCACAACAAGGATTGTAAATTTTAGTTTTTCACAAGGAACTGTTTATAAGACACTGCCGATATGTCATTTTAACAACCTGTATACGGATGGCAGGTTGTCATCCGTATACCAGAAAATTTTCGAAATATTCTCTGAAAATTTCACCTTCATACCCTTAGGTATTGTTGTAATAGTAGTCACAACAGTAGTATAGCTACTCAACTCAATGCAATTAGCCATTGCTATGATATTGTCGATTTGCTCTTTTGAAAACCTGTTTATTCATATGCTTTTTGAAATATTCATTTATCATGCTCTTAACCTTACAAGTAATTGCAACAGAAGTAGTAGTTGGACCAATAGTAATAGCAGTAGTAGAACTTGTAAATGTTGCAGTAGCAGTAGTACTAGTAACAGTGCGTAGATATTGCATTTTCGTCAATCTTCCCGTTTAAGTATTCTCTGAGAGTTCCAACTTAATACTCAAATCAGTTCTTAAGATATGCTATTTTGACAATCTAAATGCACAAAGTGTTTTTTTTTATTTCGAAATTGCCATCAATATTCTCTCAAATTCTACCTTCATAGATTTAGCCTTAATCATACTATTATCACAGTAGTTTCGGTGGCATTAGAAGTGCAATGTTAGTCCTGCATCAGTAGTAGTACTAGAAGTAGTAGCAGAAGTATTAAAAGGGGTAGTAAAATGTGAATATTGCCCTTTGGTCAGTTGAACATCGCTTTCATGATAACCCGGAAGTTTTACTTTGACACATTAAGCCGTTCCAAAAATATTGTTGATGTGCGCTTTTGACACCCCTTTCACGCCCTTTTCACCTTGATGCTGTAAACCCTATAAGCTGTTGCAATTGAAGTAGTAGTTGGAGAAGCTTAGTAGCAGTAGTAGCATAAGTAAGAGTAGCAGTGGTAGTAGTGCTAATAGTGACATACATATATTACCTTGTTGTCAATTGATCTTCCTCTTTAAGTATTTTCCTAAAGTTTCAACTTAATTCCCAAATCAATTCTTGAGAAACCCCCTTTTGACAGTTTGCATGCACATAGTGTGTTTTGATTTATTTCAAATTCCCCCTCAATGTTCTGTCAAATTTTTCCTTTCATACATGTAGCCTTAATTGTACTAGTATCATAGTACTAGTGGTGGTCGTAGGAACAGTAGTAGCAGTAATAGTGTATAATTATTAGTAGTGACAGTAGTAGCAGCAGTATTAATAGCAGCAGTAGCAGGTACATTTTGCCTTTTGGTCAACTGAACATCCCACTCATGGTACCACTAAAGTTTCCTCTTGGTATGATAAGCCGTTCCAAAAATATTGCCGATACGCCCGTATCTGCAATCTGTATACACATAGCGTGTTTTGATTTAGTTCAATTTTCTCCTCAACGTTGCCTCTGATATTTTTTTTCAATATCATCAGCCTTAGTAGCACTCGCTACAGAGGTGTTATTCTAGTGATAGTAGTGGTACCAGTAATAGCCCTTGTGGTAGCAGCAAAGGCAGCAGTAGTTTTAGTAGTAGTAGCGTGCAAATATAACCTTTTTGATCAATTGATCATCTTCCTTGCCATTTTCTGAGCATTCCAAATTGATATATTCAGTTATTCCTGATTTACACCCTTTTGACAACCATATACACATAACATGTTATGATTTAGTTCAAAAGTCCCATCAACATTCCTCGAGAGACTCATTTCAATGCCCTTCGTATTTTGGGAAAGTAGAAGTGAAACATGAATACCTTTTCTCAATCACACACACTATATGTAAATAATGAACAAATTGCATAACTTGCAACCCTTGCCCTAAGGCATTGAGGGGCTGACGTCCCCAGACGCTTAATCACTGAGCCTTTCAATAATGGGGAAAAAATTGATGTCTCAAAACTTTGTTGGGATGTTTGTTTCGGGAAATGATGGGCGTGGGCGGGTTTCTCTCAAATCACTTCAACTCTTAAAAAGGGCAATATAAATCCCAATTTAAAAACAAATGAGACCCATATGAATTTAATACGACCACCCATTCCATTAAAAAATTATATATTCCCAGGGTGTAGCTTAAAGCCCATGGCTCAGGGCTCTGGGGATTGTGCCAACCCCGGAGGCATTATTATATATTCTTTGGACTATTTCAAACAAAATAACAATGGCACAATTTTAATTACATGTGTTTGGTGAAAAGAGGGGTGGTTGTGGGGAGGGGGCTAGTTGACCTCCATGACTATTGATCTCAAAGGGAACTAGAAATTCGAATTTCAACCAAATGAACTACTTTTAATGTGTATACAAATGTCCCTTCCACAAGAACCTTAAAGGCCCCAGGGACATAACTTACAACCCTCATCCTTAGGCTCTAATGGTTTGTATCATCCCCAAAAGCCTTGTTATGTTACCTTGGGACTATTTTGAACAAAAGGATTTTCGCAAAAATACTAGTAGATTCATATCAGAAAAGCACTACGTGTTTGTATGTGTGTGGGAAGGTCGTTAGCAGCGCTCCGATCACTTTGACTCTTAAAAACGCACTAGGAATTCTTATTACCAATCCTGTGAATCCCCTCCAAAGTATATGAAACCGCCCTTTTTATAAGAGCCTTATATGTCCCCAGGTCGTGACTTACAACCCTTGCCCTGAGAGCTGTAAAAAGGTATTGTCTTCCTCACGGAAATAATTTCTGGATCCTTCAACTATGATGAACATAATTTTTAACTCTAAATTTTGATTGGAGGTGCTAAGGAAATTGATAAGCATGGAGGGGGAGGGGGCTGGTTGATCTCAAATAATTTTGGATCTCAAAAAGGGCACTATAAATTCCAATTTCAAATCAAATGATCCCCGTCTGAATTTTATATGACCACCCATTCAATAAAAGAACTTATATGCTCTCACGAGTAGTGTTGCTGTAACAGGGTCCATGATAAGTTCATTAGTATAACCGTATTAGGAGAGTATTTGCGTAACTGGTTTACATAGCAGCTAAATCCGTTGTCCTACTTATATGAGCATAGCACAAGAGATACATCATTAGCATAACCCAGTCGGCACCCCATTTACATATATCTGTCTGGGCTTGATTAACAAGATAAAGTAAACCATTTCATTTGATTTCAAATTGGAATAATAGAATTTATGATATAGTATTGAACTTTACTTAACATCATCTATAACATAGGAATTGTGTAACTGCTTGTATCATCATGTTCATAGGAATGAGTGTTTATATCAACACATCTTTTAGAGGGAATTTATGGTCATCCAAGTCCCAACCTCAAAGGGGCCTAATATTTTTGATAATACCCTTCCCAACTCCACCCTTTTTCAACTTAAATACTTTTTTAACTTTGAATTTGTTTTTACTTAGATTTTTTTCTATTTTTTTAGGGGGACTTACAATTTTTTTTACATGTCTTAAAATGACTTTAATTATACTTATAACAAAAGAACTTCACTTGTGATAGTTTGAAAATGAAATGAAGATGATATATAGAAAAATAATATTTGTAGTGCGTTTTTCTTTTTTTGACTTAGTATTTTATAACTTAGAAATTTATTCAACGTTTTTTGAACGTCTTTAAAGGACATAGTATACTACATATGGTATAGTGATGTCTAAAAGAGGCGAATTAGCGTTAAAAATATATGAAGTGGGAATTGATCAAGATTCAGTCAGACACAGAAACTACTACCAGCTCACAAGTGGTATACTAGAGTCTGAAATGGGTGAATTAGGTTTTTATCAAAGTTTGGGAGAGATGAATCAGATTCTTTTTAAAGTTAGAGGCATATGAAGTGGGAATTTATCAAGATTCAGCAGACACATACACTATTACATGTGTACAAGTGGTTTACTAAATTCTGAAATAAGTGAATTAGGTTTTGCATAAGTCTGAGAGAGATGAAATGGATTCGTTTTAGAGGTAGATATATATGAAGCGGGATTCTATCAAGATACAGTCAGTCAGAGACACCCCTGCCAGCTCACAAGTGCTATACTAGAGGCTGATATAGGTGAAACCTAGGTCTGAGAGACAAGAATTGGATTCTTTTTAGGGTTAGTGACACATGAAGTGGGAAATGTCCAAGATTCAGTCAAACACAGACACTACTACCAATTCACAAATGGTATACTAAAGTATGAAATAGGTGAATTAAGTTTTTACCAAAGTGTGAGAGAGATGAATCCGGTTCTTTTTAGAGTTAGAGACCTATGAAGTGTTAATTTATCAAGATTCAATCGGACATAGACATTGCTACCAGCTGAAAAGTAGTATACAAGAGTCCAAAATCGATGAATTATGTTTTTACCAAAGTCTGAGAAAGATGAATCGGATTCCTTTTAGACTTAGAGACATATAAAGTGGGTATTTGTCAGAATTCAGTTAGACAAAGACACTACTACCAGGTCACAAGTGGTATACTAGAGTTTGAAATAGGTGAATTAGGCATTTACCAAATTCTGAGAGAGAGAGAGTCGGATTCTTTTTGAAGTTAGAAACATATGAATAGGGAATTTATCAAGATTCATTCAGACACTATTACCAGCTCACAAGTGGTATACTAGAGTCTGAAACAGATGAAATAGGTTTTTTCAAATTCTGAGAGAGATGAATCGGATTCTTTTTGGAGTCAGATATATATGACAAGGGAATTTATCAAGATTGGGTCAAATACAATTTATAATACCAACTCATAAGTGGTATAATAGGGTATCCTCAATTAGGTTTTTACCAAATTCTGAGAGAGATGTATCGGATTCTTTTTAAAAATAGATATATAAGAATTGGGAGTTTATCAAGATTCAGCAAGATACACACATTACTACAAGACAACAAGTGGTATACCAGAGTCTGAAATAGGTGAATTAAGTTTCACACTGATCGGATTCTTTTTAGAGTTAAAAAATTCCCATTTCATAGTTCTGTGATTCTAAAACAATCCGAAAAATCTCTCTCAGAATTATGTATTAAAACCTAATTCACCTATTTTAGACTCTAGCATATGGCTTGGGAGCTGGTAATAGTGTCTAATTTTGAATGAATCTTGATGAATTCCTACTTTATATGTCTCTATTTATCTCTCTGAGACTTTGGTAAATACCTAATTCACCTATTTCATTCTATAGTGTGCCACTTGTGAGCTGGTTATAGTGGCTGTGATTGACCACATCTTGATAAATTCCCACTTCGTATGTCTCGAACTCTAAAAGGAATTCGATTCATCTCTCTCAGACTTTGGTAAATACCTAATTCCCCTATTTCAGACTCTAATATAACACCTGTGAACTGGTAGTAGCACCTCTGTTTGACTGAATCTTAATAAATTCCCACTGTATAGACCTCAAACTCTGTAGAGAATCTGTATCACCTCTCTCAGCATTCGTGAAACTATTTAATCTATTTGAGACTTTAGTATACCACTTGTGAGCTGTTGGTAGTGTCTGTGTCTGACTGAATCTTGTAAATTCCCCTTCATATATCTCTAACTCTAAAAAAATCCTTTATCTTTCTCAGGCTTTGGTAAAAATCTGTTTCACCTTTCTAAGTCACTAGTGCATTACTGTTGAGCAGGTAGTTCTATCTTTGTCTCACTGAATCTTGATAGAATCCAACTTCAATTGAATTGTCTCTGTCAGACTTTAGTAAAAGTCTAATTCACCCTTCTAAGACTCTAGTATACCACTCTTGAGCTGGTAAGAGTGTTTGTCTCTTACCCAATCTTGAGTCTCTTAGAGATTCAGTTAGAGACACATGAAGTGGGAATTTATCAAGATTCATTCAGATCTGAATCTGTTTCACCTTTTTAAGTCACTAGTGCATTACTGTTGAGCAGGTAGTTCTATCTTTGTCTCACTGAATCTTGATAGAATCCAAGTTCAATTGATTTGTCTCTGTCAGACTTTAGTAAAAGTCTAATTCACCCTTCTAAGACTCTAGTATACCACTCTTGAGCTGGTAAGAGTGTTTGTCTCTTACCCGATCTCGAATCTCTTAGAGATTCAGTTAGAGACACATGAAGTGGTAATTTATCAAGATTCATTCAGACGCAAACACTACTAGCAGCTTACCAGTGGTACATAAGAGTATGAAATATTGAATTACGTTTTTAACGAAGTCTGGGAGAGAGGAATCGACTTCTTTTTAGAGTTAGAGGCATATGAAGTGGTAATTTATCAAGATTCAGTCAGAGACACATACTATTACCAACTCAAAAGTAGGATACTAGAGTCTGAAACAGATGAAATAGATTTTTACCAAAACCTGAGGGAGATCAAAAGGATTCTTTTTATATTTAGCGATAGATGAAGTTGGAATTTATCAACATTCAGTCAGACACAGGCACCACTACAAGTTCAAAAGTGGTATACTAGAGTCTGAAATAGGTGAATTTGGTTTTTACACCAAAGTTTGAGAAAAATGAATCAGAATCCTTAGAGTCTTAACTAGGTGAATTATGTTTTTACTAAAGTTTGAGAGGGCTGAATTGGATTCCTTTTAGAATTTTAGACAAAAGAATGGGGAATTTATCAAAATTCAACTACTACTACTACCCACTCAGAAGTGGTATTCTAGAGTCTCAAACATATGAATTAGGTTTTTACCAATTCTCTGAAAGATGAAGAGTTTGAGATAAACGAAGCAGGAATTTATCAATATTTGGTCAGACATAGACACTACTACCAGTACACAAGAGGTATACTAAAGTCCGATTTTGGTAATTAGGTATTACCAAAGTCAGAAACTGATTAATCGGATTCTTTTTAGATTTAAAGACACAAGAAGTGGGAATCAACAGTAGGTCGAGCAGAGACAGACTACTAGCTCACGTGGTATACTAGAGTCTGAAATAGGTGAATTAGGGTTTTACCAAAGTCTGAGAGAGATGAATCGGTTCCTATTTTCAATTAGAGACACAAGGAGTGGAAAATCTATCAATATTCCGTCAGATGTAGACACAACTATCAGCTCACCAGTGTTATCCTAGAGTCTGAAATCGGTGAATTAGGTTATTACTAATGTCCGAGAGAGATAATCAAATTCTTTTTGGAGTTAGAAGTATATAAAGTTGGAATTTATCAAGATTTTGTCAGATAAAAATACTACTACCAGCTCACAAGTGGTATAATAGAGTCTGAAATAGGTAAATTATATATTTACAGAACTCTGAGAGACATGAATCGGATTCTTTTTAAAGTAAGATACATACGAAGTGGGAATTTATGAATATTTGGTCAGACACAGACAATACTAACAGCTCACATGTCATATACTAGAGTCTGAAATAGGTGAATTAGCTTTTACTGAAGTTTGAGTGAGATGAATCAAAATCTATTTTTAGTTAGAGACATATGATGCAGAATTTATAAGGATTCAGCCATACACAGTTACTACTACAAGCTAAAAAGGGGTATAATAGAGCCTGAAATAGGTGAATTAATTTTTATCAAAGTCTGAGAGACATGAATCAGATTTTATTTTGAGACTTATGAAGTGGGAATTTATCAAAATTCATATAGACAAAGACTCACAAGTGGTATAACAGCGTCAAAAATAGGTGAATTAGGTTTTTATCAAAGTTGCGTGCTGATTTTTGTTCTTGAACTTTCTGCATCATGATTTCTGCTCTTGAAATTTTTTGCACATTCATTTTTTACTTTTTCAAACTTGTACATTGATTTTCCTTCTCGTGAAACTGATTTTCTTCATGGAAGTCTTTGCGTGCTGATTTTGTTGTTCCTGGAACGTGCTGCGTACTGATTTTTGTTCATGAAACTTGTTGCACGTTAATATTTCTCTTCGTGAAAATTGTACACTGATTTATTTCCAGGTGAAGCTGATTTTGTTCAGAGAACCCTTTGCATGGTGAGTTTTTGCTTATTTAACTTGCTATGAGTTGAGTTTTGATCGTGAAACTTGTAAACTATTTATTTTTCATTTCGTAAAACTTGTACATTGATCTTTCTTACTGTAAAAATCGATTTTATTCAAGGAAATTGTGACTTGCTCATTTTTGTTCGTGGAACCTGTTACGTCCGGGTTTTTGTCCGTGAAAGTTGCTAAATGTTGATTTTTTCCTTCGTAAAACTTATACATTGATTTTCTCCTTGTGAAACTGATTTTTGTTCATGGAACTTGTTGCATGCTGAGTTCTGTTCGTGGAACTTTTTGCACGTTGATTTTGCTTTTTGTGAAAGTTGTACGAAGATTTTTTTGATGTGAAACTGATTTACATCTAGAAACTTGTTACCTGCTCATATTTGTCCGTGATACTTGTCGCGTACTGATTTTGTTCGTGGAACTTGTTGTAGGTTAGGTTTTGTGGACTGTACCAAGTGCAGCACTAACCTACACTGTACCTACACATGGAAGGTTAGGTTAAGTTAGGTTAGATATCGTGTCTTCGCAAATTAATTTAATAGTTTTAGGAAGAAAAGAATCAATATGCTTCAATTTTCAAGAAAAAATCAGCACACAGCAAGTTCCATGAACAAAAATCAGCACGCAACAAGTTCCATGAGCAAAATTGATTTCACAGGGAGAAAAATCAATGTATAAATTTCACGAAGAAAAAATCAACATGCAAAAAGTTTTGCAAACAAAAATCAGCACGCAATAATTTCCATGAACAAAATCAACACGCAACAAGTTCCATGAAAGAAACACTTTCATGAGGAGAAAAATCTATGAAGAAGTTTCACGAAGAGAAAAATGAACATGCAACATGTTTTACGAATGAAAATTGGAGCGCAACAAGTTCCCCGATCACAACAAGTTGAATGAACAAGATCAATTTCACGAGGAGAGAAAATTGATGTACAAGTTTCACGATGAGAAAAATCAAGATGGAGCCAGTTTCAGTTCAGTTCAGTTCAGTTCACTTTATTTATAATCTAAATACATTTACTTAATATCCCAGTACCCGCCCCAAGAAAGATGCAAAAAAGCACTTGCGACTGGGCGGGTTCAAACAGCAGGTTCACGAACAAAAACAAACAAGAAACAGGTTTCATGAACAAAAAACAGCACGCAACAAGTTCCATGAATAAAATCAGTTTCACGAGTAGAAAATAAATGTACAAGTTTTATGAAGAAAAATCAACATGTTTCACAAGCACAATCACATCACGCGCAACAAGTTTCACGAACAAAATAAGCACGCAAAAAGTTCCATGAACAAAAACCAGTTTGTGATGGGAAAAATCAGTGTACAAGTTTCACGAAGAGAAAACCAACCTGCAACAAGTTTCATGAACAAAAATCAGCGCACAATATGTTCAATAAAAAAATTAGTTTCAAGAAGAGAAGAATCAATATGCAACAAGTTTCACAGTCAAAAAATCAATATGTAACAAATTTTACGAACAAAACTCAGCACCCAACAAGTTCCACAAACAAAAATCGGATTCACGAAGACAAACAAACAAAAATTGAATTTCACAAAGAAAAAAGCTACATGCAACAAGTTTCACAAACAAAATAAAAATCAGCACAAAACAAGTTCCACGAATAAACCGAAATGCAGCATGTTCCATGAAAAGAATCAGCAAGTAAAAAGTTCCATGAACAAAACCTTTTTCAAAAAGAGCAAAATCAATGTACAAGTGTCAGAAACAGAACGATTATAATGCAACAAGTTTCACAAACAGAAGTTAGTATGTGGTAAATTCCCTGAACTAAAAGTCAGCACGAAACAAGTTCCGTGAATAAAATCAATTTCATGATGAGAAAAATCACTGTATAAGGGTCACAAAGAGAAAAATCAAGATACAACAAGCTTCATGAACAAAAATCAGCACGCAATAAGTTCCATGAACAAAATCAGCACAGGACAAGTTCAATGAACAAAATCAGTTTCACAGTGAGAAAAATCAATATAAGATTTTCAAGAAGAGAAAAATCAAGATGCAAAAGTTTCAGGAACAAAATCAGCACGAAACAAATTCCAAAAACAAAAATCACCACACAACAAGATCTGTAAACAAAATAGGTTTTACGGGAAGAAAAATCATAGTACAAGTTTCACGAAAAGAAAAATCAGTACGCAAGAAAAAATCAATGAAAAAAATCAGTTTTACGAGGAGAAAACCAATGTACAAGTTTCACGAAGAGAAAAATCAACCTGCAAGAAGTTTCGCGAACAAAATTCAGCATGCAACAATTTCCATGAACAAAATCAACATGTGACAAGCTCCAAGAATAAAACAGTTTTATAAGGAGAAAAATCAATGTACAAGTTTTGCGAAGAGAAAAATGAACAAGCAACATGTTTCACGAACAAAAATTGGCACGCAATAAGTTCCATGAACAATAACAGTTTCATGAGGAGAAATATCAATGTACAAGTTTGACAAAGAGAAAAATCAAGATGCAACAAGTTCCACGAACAAAACTCAGCATGCAACAAGTTCTATGAGCAAAATCGGTTACATGAGGAGAAAAATCAATGTACAGGTTTCACGAAGAACAAAAAAGAAAAACATGGAAGAAGTTTTGGGAACAAATATCAGCACAGAACAAGTTCCAACAAAAAACAAACCAACACGCTACGAGTTTTATGAAGAAAATCAGTTTTATGAGAAGAAAAATCAACCTGCAACAAGTATCACGATCTAAAATCAGTGTTTAACAACTTTCAAGAACAAAAAATCAGCACGCAACAAGTTCCACGAAAAAAATCATCTAGCAACAGGCTCCGTGAAAAAATCTGGTTTCACGAGGAAAAAATCAATGTATAAGTTTCAAGAAGAAAAAGACAACATGCAACAAGTTTACGAACAAAATGAAAAATCAGCACGCAACAAGCTCCACGAATAAATCAAGTTCCATAAACAGAATCAGCAAGCAAAAAGTTCAATGAACAAAGGTTTTTCACGAAGAGAAAAATAAATGCACAAGTTTCACGAAGGAAAAAAATCAACCTATAAGAAGTTTCGCGAACAAAAATTAGATTGCAATAACTTCCATGAACAAAATCAACACACAACAAGTTCCTTGAACAAAGATAGTTTAATGAGGAGGAAAATCAATGTACAAGTTTCACGAAGATAAAAATGAAAATGCAACATGTTTCACGAACAACATTGGCACGAAACATGTTCCACGAACAATAATCAACAAGCAACCAGTTTAATGAATAAAATCAGTTTCATGAGGAGAGAGAGAGTCAATGTAGAAGTTTCATGAAGAGAAAAATCAACATGAAGTCAGTTTCACGAACAAAAATCAGCACGTAACAGGCTCCACGAACAAAAATAAACACACAACAAGTTCCATGAATAAAATCATTCTCACGAGGAGAAAATGAACGTACCCGTTTTACGAATATAAAAATCAAAATGTTCCAAAAGCACAATCACATCAAATTCAACAAATTTAATGAACAAAAATCATCACCCAAGAAATTTCATGACCAAAATCAGCACGCTACAAAAATCAGTGTTTAACAAGTCTACAAAATCCATGAACAAACCCAGTTTCGTGATGAGAAAAAATTAATGGGCAAGTTTCACGAAAATAAAAATCAACATGCAACAAGTTTCATGAACAAAAATCAGCATGCAATAAGTTCCTTGAACAAAAATCAGTTTCACAAGGAGAAAAATCAATCTACAAGTTTCACGAAGAAAAGCATAAACATGTAAAAAGTTTCACGAACAGAAATCAGCACGCAGCAAATTCCACGAACCAAAGTTAACACGTTATAAGTTTCATGAACTTAATCAGTTTCACTTGGAGAAAAATTCATCACGGAGAGAAAAATCAAAATACAAACAGTTTCATGAACAAAAATAAGCGCGCAACAAGTTCCTGGAACAAAATCAGCACGTGACAAGTTCATGGACAATCACATTTTCACGATGAGAAATATCAATGTACAAGTTTCAAGAAGAGAAATATCAAGATGCAACAAGTTTCACGAACAAAAATCAGCACGAAACAAGTTTCAGGAACAGAATCGGTTTCACGAGGAGAAAAATCAACATGCAAGAAGTTTTGGGAACAAAAATCAGCACGCAACAAGTTCTATGAACAAATCAACACGCAACAAGTTCCATGAACAAAAACAGTTTCATGAGGAGAAAAACCAATGTACAAGGGCTATGAAGAGAAAAGAACATGCAACATGTTTCACGAACAAAAATTGGCACGCATCAAGTTTTACGAACAATAATCAACACGTAACGAGTTCAATGAACAAAATCAGTGTCGCGAGGAGAGATAATCAATGTAAATGTTTCACGAAGAGAAAAATCAACATTGAGCCAGATTCATGAACAAAAATCAGCATGCTACAGATTCTACGAACAAAAAGCAGAACGCCACAGGCTCCATGAATAAAATTAGTTTCACGATGAGAAGAATCAATTTTCAAGTATTACGAAGGAACAAATCAACATTTTTCAAAATCACAATCACATGGTATGCCAAAAATTTCATGAAAGAAATAAGCACACAACAAGTTTGCTAACAAAATCAGCACGCAACAAGTTCAATGAATAAGATCAGTTTTGTGGTGAGAAAAATCAAAATACAAATTTCACGAAGAGAAAATATCAACATGCAAAGAGTTTCATGAACAAAAATCAGGAAGCAACAAGTTGCATGAAAAAAAATCAACACACTACAAGTTCTATGAACAAAATCATTTTCACAAAGAGAAAAATCAACATGCAACAAGCTTTACGATTAAAAACCAAGTGACTAGTTTCACGAAAAATAATCAGCACCCAAAAAATTCCAGGAGCAAAAATCAGCAAGCAATAAGTTTCATTAACAAAATCGGTTTCACGAGGAGAAAAACCATCATGGAGTCAGTTTCACGAACAAAAATCAGCACGCAACAGGTTCCACAAACCAAAATCAGCACGCAACAAGTTCCGTGAATAAAATCAGTTTTACCAAGAGAAAAATCAGCATTTTTCACAAGCACAATCACATCACAGGCAACAAGTTCCATGAACAAAAATCTGCCCGCAACAGGTTGTACGAATAAAATCAGTTTTGTGATGAAAAAAAATCTATGTACAAGTTTCACAAACAGAAAAATCAATGTGCAACAAGCTTCATGAACAAAAATCAACAGTCAACAATATCCATGAAAAAATCAAAACGCTACAAGCTATGAACAAAATCAGTTTCACGAGGAGAAAATTAATATGCAACAAGTTTCACAATAAAAATGAATTTGTAACACGTTTTAACGAACAAAAATCAGCACCCAACAAGTTCCACGAACAAAAATCAACTAGTAACAAGTTCCAAGAACGGAATCGGTTTTAGGAGGAGTAAAATCAATGTACAAGTGTCATGAAGAAAAACTCTACATGCAACAAGTTTCACGAACAAAATAGAAAATCAGCACGCAACAAGTTCCACGAATAAATAAAAACAAAACAAGATCTGCGAACAGAATCAGCAAACAGTAAGTTCCATGAACAAAACCTTTTTCTGAAACAGATAAATCAGCATGCAACAAGGCTCACGAACAAAAATCAGGACTAAACAAGTTCAAATAAAAATAATGGTCATTTTTTAGGTTATAAGTTTAGTTTTTAAAGAAAAATGTTGAAAAAAAGCCTGAGGTATGATAAAATGCTCCATAAGAGTGTCATCGGGATTGGTACATTGCGCCACGCTTGCCTCAAATGCTAGGAGTCATTTGAAGAAACGCTAATGGGGAATTTTTCATTAAGTTTATACGCTAGATTCTTGTTTAAACGAACATTTTTGCAGGACGATGCTCAAAAAGTGTCACATGTGTGGTAATGTTTGCTAGAGGGTGTTGTTTGTCACCCATTAGGTGTCACGGGCTGGGAATTGTCATGGAACATCGCAATCTAGCAATGAAAAGGCTAGTTTCCATTGTTGAAATAAAAAACAATGGTTTATTTGTTAGTTTATAATTTTTTAAGGCAAAATATTGATAAAACCCTTAGGTGTGATAAAGTGTGTTAGAAGGGTAGCATCAGGGCTGGTATAATGTGCCACGCTGGCTTTGAATGACAGAAGCTATCAGAAGAAACGCTAATAGGGATTTTTTCATTAAGTTTAAACTATCGATTCTTGTGTTAATGAATATTTTAGCAGGAAAATGCCTGGAAGAATATCATATGTGTGATAATAATAATAAAAGGCGTCCTTTGTCAGCCATTGAGTGTCATGGGCTTGGAATTGCGATGGAGCATCGCCATCTAGCAATGAAATGACAAGTTTCCGCTGTTCAAATAAAAAATAGTGGTCATTTTTTTTTTATATATTTATTTCAAGGGAAAAATATCGAAGATCCCTTAGAGATGGTAATATGTGCCAGAATGATGTCATCGTGAATGGTACATTGTGCCACGCAGACATAAATTGCTAGGAGTCAGCCAGATGAAACGATAATGAGTTTTTCATTAAGTTTAAACGATCGATTCTTGTGTAAAAGAATATTTTTGCATAAAAAGGCCGGAAAAGTATCATATGTGGGGTAGTGCTTGCTACAGGGTGCCGTTCGTCAGCCATTCAGTGTCACGGGCTCGAAATTGCCCTGGAACATTGCAAGCTAGCAATGAAATGGCATGTTTCCACTAATAAAAACAATGATCATTTTTTAGTTTATAAAAAATTTTTAAGGGAAAAAAGCTCGAAAAAAAAACCCTCAGGTGTGACAATTTGCGCTAGAAGAGTATTATTGAGAGTGGTAGAATGTGCCACGATCACCTCAGTTTCTAGGAGTGACCAGAAGAAATGCTATTGGGGTTTTTTCGATAAGTTTAAATGAGTGATTCTTTCGTAAACGAATATTTTGCATAAGAATGCCCGGAAAATGTCATATGTGTGATAATTCTTGCTATAGGGAGTATTTTGTCAGCCTTTGAGTTTCACAGGCTGGAAATAGAGAAAAAATAATATCGAGAAAAAATTGACAAAATATAGAATTAAGTCACATGTATTGTACCCCCATTTCCCCATATTTTGAGCAAACTTAGATCATTCTCTAAGAAACTATGTCTAAACATTGTCTAAGAAGGAGTATTTTCCTTTGTTTTGAACAAGTTTATATCATTCTCTAAGATAACACCTATAGAAATTATCTAAGAAGGACCGTACAAGATGCTAGAATCATATCACTAAGAAGTGAAGAGTCGCTTCGTCTGGGTTTATAACACCCATCTAAAGCATAACTTATATCCTGGTGCAGTTCTATTGGATAGAAATGACCCTTTGGAGTCCTGATGGGAGCAAAAATCATTAGAATATAAAGGTTCCCTGAGAAAAACTTCTTGAAAAAAATATCTTAAAGTATTATGTAAGAGCCCAAGTGTTCGCCCTCCGCAGTTACAAGCGGGAATCCCCCTGGGGGCCAAAAAACATATCATGTTACAATCCGTTATCCATAGCATAAATAAACATTCCCCTATTACATAAAACCATAACAAAACATTAACAAGACATTAAAGAAAAACTGTCTTAGAAAACGTCTTGAATTGTCTTGAAACGTTTTGAAAAACATAAATATCTTGAAGAAGAATGTCTCAAAAAACGTCTTGAAATGTCTTGAAACGTCTTTAAACGTCTTGAAGAGTAAGGTCTCAAAAAATGTCTTGGGATGTTTTGAAAAGTCTTGAAGAAAAATGTCTTAGAAAAGGTCTTGAAATGTCTTGAAACGTCTTGAAAAATGTCTTAACGGTAAAATTGAATGTTAGAGCCCGTTAGAATTGGATGCTAGGGTCCGTTGGAATTGAATGCTAGAGCCCCACGTTGGATTTGACAAGACTGCTAGGCCCTTTGGGTCCCGGTTGGACTGGTTTCTAGGGCCTCCGGTGGTTAGGTTAGGGGCCTGATGAAATTGGGTGCTAGAACCCCGTTGTAATTGGATGTTAGGGCCCCTGGTGGTTAGGTTAGGGCCCCCGGTAAAATTGGATGCTAGGAATCCAATGGAATAGGATGGTAGGGCCCCATTGGAATTGACTGCCAAATGGTTTCTAGTGCCCCTGGTTTAAATAGTTTCTAGGGCCCCCGGTGGTTAGGTCGGATTAGGGTTTCGGATGAAATTTTATGCTAGGGGCCCGTTGGTTAGGTTAGGTTAAGGTCTACTGCTGAATTTGGATGCTAGCCCCCCACCCCCGATGAAATTGACTGCTAGGGTCCGGCGTCTTAAAGGTCCCCCACTAGTGAGCCTTGAAGGTTTTTCCCTGGCCTTCTTAGGATTTTTAAGAATCAAAGAAACTATTAAGTAAACCTCTATTAGGTAACAACCAAAGAAATCCTAGAGTGAAGAAGCTCTAAAGGTTTTTCCGTGACCCTCGCGGGTTTTCAAAAAGAAACTATGAAATAACAGACACCTACATCTTTTAGAAAACATTCTCTAAGAGTAACCGAAACTCTGAAAAACAGAAAGTCTGTGCCCAGTGAATATATTGAAAGAATTGGCTTATTATGCTGTTTCCAAATATATCCAATTCGTTCAGTTTAGTACTACCCATCAAAGACTACGAGCCTCAGAAAATTTGCTTAATTTTCGAAAAAGGTGGGAAACACCCACTATAAGTCAAAGAATCTTAGTGAAAATCAAACCATATGATTCAGTGTATCAGCAAACACTACTGTAGAAGTTTCAAGCTCTTATCTGCAAAAATGAGGAAGTTCGTATTTTTTTGCCAGAAGAAAGATCACGGAAACGTCTTTATTATATTTTTTTTTTAGGAGTGATCACATCGACCCAGTTGTCCCAGAATATTGGAAGATAGTTCATTCGAACGTAATTTTTTTTAGCCCCCTTTTTAAGTGACCAAAAAGCTTTGAGTACAACTTGGCCCCGACCCAGACTCCTTTTTTCCCAAGATCTTCCGATCGTCCATTTTGTTCATCATAGTTCAAAGACCCAGTAATATGCCTTTTGAGATAACATGATCCCCCACACCCCCGAAGAATGATCTTTAATCTGTAAAATTTGCCCATGGTTTACATATTATATATGTTATTGGGGTGTATGCATACGCTGTTCTTTTTTCTTGGGGGGGGGGTGGCAAATTTTCTGCTAGAGGGGCTTTCTACGGGGTGAATTTTCTATGGGGAGGGAAGTTTCTTTGGGGTGAACTCTTCAGGAAATTTGTTATACTTGTATGATTTGTCATAATTCACACACAAAAATCTTTTCATTTTTCTTACTTTCTCTTTGCCAACTCAATTTTACGCGTGGAGAAGTTAAGGGTACAGGTTTAATTTTCACCGGGGATTGTGAATTGTCTGAAGGATCTTTCCGTTGAGAGGGGGGATTTTCACGTGGAGGTGGAGCCGGATTCTCTGGCATCATTTAAAATACGATCAGATATTAAATTGAAAACAAGTTTTTTCAATTGAAAAAACTGAGCAACATTCAAACTTAAAACAAACAGAAATTATTTAGTATATGAGGGGTTTGCCCCTGCTCAACACCTTGCTCTTTGCGCTAAAGTTTGAGTTTCGTCCCAAATCTTTAAGAACGACTCCAGAGACGCAATGGTTGTTAAAGTAGAACATTAAGAAGCTTTTTTCAGAGTACTAAAAACTTTAGCTTGAAGAGCAATGTGTTGACGAAGGGGAACCCCCCCCCCAATATGCGTAGTAATTTCTGTTCATTCTAGGTTTTAATGTTGCTTCTTACTTTCAGTTGAAGAAACCTGTTTTTTAATTTAATAGAGTATATAAACCATATATTGTTTTGCAATTATTGCTCAGTAGAGTTGCTATCCCTTGTCTTTCATGTAGAAACTGCGGTAGTGTAGTACGCATGAGTGACGTCACAAATTTGGCAGCTGCGATTCATGAAATGACTCATTCTCTTTTATCATATTCTACTCCCTACGGTTTTATATATTCAGTGATGATTGAAATTTCAAAGAGATTGGACTTAGGATTTTAGTTTTAAAGCTGACAAGGAACGAGATTGAATAAAACTTCATGTTTATTTCTCGTACCAAAAACTAAGGTAATACTTCTCACTTCAAATTAAAGCTGTTGGTAGATTTTTCGATGCTTGGATTAATTCGCTAGGTGAAAACACTAGGCTACTTGATTTGCCTTTTAAGGCTCTTTTCTAATGGATTTACTGCTACTATCTGTCATTACATTTTGGGAGGGGGTTCCAAGTGCGTGGTGGTACGTCGTTCCTTCTGTATTTTGATGGTTGAGCTATAAAAAAATAATGATATAGCTTACTATTCAATTCCACACTCAATGCTTTTTTCGGTAAAATTCTAGTTAATTGACTTCTTGCTATATCGGAAAGGGTTTAGGTTAGGAAAATGAAACTTTCAGGGATTGGTCTACAGACTGAAGTATGTCCCGGGAAGGTATTTTGAAGTACCCACCTCCACTCCTTCTCCCTCTAGAGGGCCCTGAAATTTGCCTACATGACAGGTGAAATTTGCCTGCATAACCTATTGAAATTTTGACAAAACAACATTTTACCTTAATTTTCAGTTACTAGTTGCTTTCTCTCTGCCTTTAGTTATTTGAGTAGAATTTTGAGCCATATCAATGTTTTTTTTTTCAAAATTTAGGAAATGTATTTGCATATCTTTAAAACCTTTTAAAATGGAATTGAGCTGAGTTATGAAGCTGAAAACAATTTTGTTGTACTTCAATTAAGCAGAAGATCTATTTTGCAAGGTCTCAATTTTATAACACATATTTTTAAAGGTCATCAAATGTCAGGGCCTTCTAGAGGGAGAAGGAGTGGAGGTAGTTGCTTCAAAATACCTTCCCGGGACATACTTTAGATAGTCCTTTTCGGTCATCCATCTAGGCCCAAACGTAAGGCAGGTCGTCCTTGAATTTGGTTGGAAGAGGTCGGAAGTAAGGATTTAAAGGAAACTGGCACTTCTTCGGAGGGTGTAAAGAGGGAAACCTTTGAAAAAATTGGGATGGAGGAGGAGCGTGCAAGGCTTGGTAAAATTCTAGTTTAGCTATTTTCACTACCTTCCCAGAGTATGATTTTAGTCATGGACTCATCACTGAAAGTTTCATTTTTCTAACCTGACCCCTTTCGAAGATATTGAAATTAGCTAAAGTAGAATTGGTAGAATTCTAGTTTAGTGACTTCCTGCTATCTCGGAAAGGGGTTAGGTTAGGAAATAAAACTTTCAGGGATGGGTCTACAGGCTAAAGTATGTCCCGGGAAGGTATTTTGAAGTACCTACCTCCACTCACTCTCCCTCTAGAGGGCCCTGACCGTTGATGACCTTTAAAAATATGTGTGTTATAAAAGTGAAACCTTGCAAAATAGATCTTCTGCTTGAGTGAAGTACACAAAAAAAATTCAGCTTCACAACTTAGCACAATCCCAATTTATAAGGTTTTAAAGGTATGCAAATACATTTCCTAAATTTGAGAAAAAAAACATTGATATGGCTCAGAATTCACCTCCCCGGGATATATTACAGCCTGTAGACCCTTCCCCGACACTTCCATTTTCCTAACTTAACACCTTTCCTAGATAGTTCATGTTTGTGCTTGTTCTTATGTGGCATCCACAGATGTTTCATAATGCCAAATAGGCTTAAAGCTAATTTCAAAGAAGCAACCAAGTCAGCAAATTTATATATTGCCTCTACCTATAGGGGCGGGGTATAGTATACTATTGGTTAATTATGCACCTTCATTACCAGGTTGAAGAAAAAAACAAAATACCTCCCCCCACCCCGGATGATGGAGAAACCGTTGCTGATGTTTTTTTTCCACGTTTGTAAAATTTCGAATTATGACCCAACTGCTGATGAGAAACAATTAAAAATAAAAGCGAAATTTGTAGCGCTATGTTTGATCCTACTAGGGCATTAAATAAAAAAAACAAACAAGTTTTTCAACTAAAAGTAAGGAGTAACATTAAAAGTTAAAACGAACAGAAATTATTCGTGTATGAGGGGATTTGCCCTCCCTTGTCAATATCTCAATCTTTACCCTAAAGTTCGAATTTTTTTCCAATTCTTTAAGAATGAGCCCATGAATCACAAAGGCCGTTTAATTAGAATAAATAACTCTTTTGAAAGTACTAAAGAAACTTTAGTGTAAATAGCGACGTATCGACTAGGGGGGCGAAAACCCTCGTATACGTAGTAATTTCGGCTCGTTTTAAGTTTTGATGCTGCTGCTTACTTTCAGTTGAAAAAAAAACTTTTTTTTATTATTTAATTTCTAATCGTTTTTTAAATAATGCTGGGAAATCCGGTGCTCTCTTCATAAAAATGTTCTTCCCCGATGGAAACTTCCTCCATGGAAATATCCTCCCACGTAAACCCCTAAAAATACAAAATTCCAAATTTTTGCAGATAGGAGCTTAAAACCCCCTAAACTAGAGTTCTCTGATACGCTGAATCCGATAGTGTGATTTTTGTTAAGATTTTATGACTTTTATGATTTTACCCCTTTTTTCGAAAATAAAGAAAAATTTTCTGAGGCTCTTAACTTTTGATGGGTAAGACTAAACTTGATGGAAATCATACATTTGGAATCAGCATAGAAATCTGATCTTTTGATGTATCTGTTGGTATCAAAATTCCGTTTTTTAGAGTTTCAGTTACGATTGAGCCGGGTCACTCCTTACTTACAGTTTGTTACCACGAACTATTTGATTAGGGGAGGGGGGATCTAACTGTGACTGATGTCACGAATATATTTGGAAGTAGTGTTAAATGGGGGGGGGGGGATCAAACGATTTGATTCTCTTTTTTGGTATTATTGGTGTTTAACCAAAGAACACATGACAAACATTATATGATAAACAACCAAAAAACACATTATCTAGAACTATATGTGGAACCATTAGGGAGGAAATGTCACAAATGTGACTATTAGGCTGTATTATAAAATAGCGTGAAATAAGGAATAAAATGACACTAGGCCTACTCTTTTGGTTTTATAAGGTGCTGCTCTCATCCAATGGTTCCTTATCATTAACCCAATTAATAATTTATGATTTGAAAATCTTTGATTTTTTGGGCCAAAGAATGATCTCTGAAATGTTTCAGCTAATTCTACGCCCAGGGTCAAACATGCCCCGAAAGACCTGTTAGAGCTATATAGAGCTACCCGAATTAGATAGCTATTTTGGATAAATAGATATCTCAAAATTTTGATTGGATGTGTTTGCGGTTGTGAGTGTGGGTAGGAAAAAAGGACCAATGAGGTGGGCTGGTTGTCTTCCAATCACTTTCGTCCCTCAAAAAGGCCACTAGAACTTTTTATTTCCCATTTCAATGACCTATTTGCGTTTTGGAGATATTTTACTCTAAAGTTTCAACTTAATACCCTTAAACGATCCTGATATACTTCAGATAAAACATGTTGACAACATAAATTTCCATAATCTTAGGATTTAATCTTACGATTAACATTTCCCGAAAGTTACGACTTAATAATCTTAGCCATTCCAGACATATTACAGACGCGTCAGTTTTACAACCTGGATGCACATGTTGTTTCTTAATTAGTTCGAGACTCCCTCCCCCTCAACATTACCTTAAAGTTTCAACTTTAGACTCTTAGCCGTTCCTGAGATGTTGCAGATACGCTATTTTGACAACCTGGATGCGCACAGTGCCTTTAAGCTAATTCAACACCCCCCACGACATTCCCTGTTTCAATGACCGCTCCTTCCATACGAAGTGGCCTGGAAAAAAAAAGTAATACATGAATCGATCTAGGCAGCGCTATTGTCCTGTTTATGATATCCCTCGAAGTGCTTAAGATTGTGCTTGCGACGCTAGCGACTCGTATATTTGAAAAAAAGGCACTAAAAGACATGCCGCAAAATATGTTGGTCTTTTCGCTAGCGAATTAAAGAAAAGATCGAATAGTATACAAAGTGAAGTATAACTGCAGTTTATGGTCGTGTTCTGAACTAAACACTGTTATTTCAAGTTTCTTACTTGATTACATCCAGAATTTTTTTTTATATATTTTCATTGTCCTTTTTTTTAATTGAGCCTCATCCCATCCACACCCCAGAATTTCCGTCCGACTCGTAAAAAAAGTAACAAAAGAGCATGTAAACAAATTTGTGATGTGCTTTAAATTCCTCCCCCCTCGAACCAAAATCCTGGATACGGCCTTGATAGGTGATATGCAACTAAGCACTGGAATCAATTACTTACAAACAAATTGTAGCCTCCCTCCCCGCTTGACGGAAGCGATGTTTGCGTAGATGCATGTCCGATATTGTTCTTTCTCAACAAGAAGATTACATTGCCAGCACAAGGGGTGTGGGTATTGATCTGGAGTATATTCAGATGTATTTATGAATACCAGTGAATAATTAGCTATTGCAGGAGGTGCTTATTTGAGGAATTTGCACCTTTACTCACATGATAAGGGAGTGTGTTTCCATGGGAAACAGTGGCGTTTTTCTAGTTTTAAGCTTCGAATTGAATAAAACTCCTTTTGGAAAAGAAGACCGAAGATTTTCTGAAATTCTAAATTTGGAGTTTATACACCTTTGCATAAAGTATCATCAATACACCATAGAAATGAGTTAGGCATTTATGCACGATAGGGACAAAGTAAAAAGGATTTTCCCCAACAGTTTTTTCAAGATATATGTAGGAGTAAATGATAAGGGTTCCTTAGTTGGAACCCTTTATCTAGAATATGGAGTTTCAAACTGAAGGATCTTAGGTCTGCTGATGGGTTTATAATAACGGATCCAAATCCGTTATTTCATTCTAAGCTAAACAAACCATTCCGTTGTACAAGATTTGAAAGCATTTTGTTTTTTTTTTTTTAATATTACGTCAAAAAAGATACGAGTAGATTCTTTGGAAGTGGGGCCCAAAAGGCCCAACACATAGTATGCTAGCCTTAGAGGTTACCGGTCATGAGTAAAAAGGCTGAGGAGTAAAAAGTGTTTGTTAATCCTTTCTGTTATTAAATCCAAATAATCTTTATATTCATATAACTAGGATTTTAAGTAATTTTGTTGAAGCATTCCCAATGTTTATTAACAATATGTTTACTTTGTGACTATTGTACTGACTGTAATCATGTATTTTGTATGTACTTTTGATACTGATCCATGTTTTGGTACTTCAGTTCTGCTAAAAAAAAAAGTAAGCATAGCTACTATTTGAATCGGATTACATACTACTGTACAATCATGGTCACACCAGAATTCCGAAAAAAAGAGCTTGATGAGTCAAGTGGCAATGGCAACGTTTTTTTTTTTTTTTTTCGAATAGCACAAGAGAGTATGATTAACATTCAGAAATTTACTCAAACATGGTAACCTGGGATTTTGTAACTTTATTTCAGTTAAACATAATCTTCATTTTTATTAGATCCCATTTTTCCATCAGAAAAGAGAATAGTTATCTGTTTACTATAGACGTTCATTTTGTCTTGTCAGTAATTGCAGTAACTGCAGTTCTGGAAATGTTTAAAATTTTAGTTATATTTCATATTTTTTTTCTTGTATGCTTGTTGTCGTTTTTTAGATGGTTTGACTTAAAAAAAGAATTGTTCTTTGCGTTTTTTTTCTTATTTTTTTTTTTCGCTGAAAAAGTTTCCCAGACGTGGAGCCGAAATATTTAGTTTTTTGTTATGTTTGCCGTTTTTTGTGCTTTTGATCCCCTGCTTTATTTAAATTAAACCTGTTTTTTTTCTCTTAAATTTATTAGGTTTTGTAATTTTTTACGATTTCGCTCAAATGGCTGAATTATTAATTGACAAAGATTCTGAGATATATGATTAATTTAAAATTATAGAAAGCTTTTGTATTTTATTCTACAATTTCAGCAACGTAGCCTACTGTCACGCAGTGGTGCTTTTTGTTTCTATAAAGGAGCAGGAGTAGCATCAAAATACTGACTCTCCAGGAATAAAGGTGGAAGTCTTTTGATTTCAAAGCCAAAGTTTTAGAATGCTCTCATGCCTAATTTTATTTTGCAATACTGAATTATAATAGCCCACAACATTATTGGTAAAAAACTTCTGTTGGATTTTTCAGTGTTACATTAGCAAGTTCGAACTATTTAACCTTGAAAACTGATTACATGCTATTATGTGTCATTTCCTGGAAATAGCTTGATGCGTAACACAATTTTTAGGAAGTATTTTTTTCCCTATAGCGTTACAAAATTTTGTCGTCATTATCAACCAATTAAAAGTGCTATATTAGTAAGCCCACCCTTATTACGGGTTGTTTTCAACTATGGTTTATTGCAGGGATGGCCAATGCACGGAGAGAGGTACTCAAGTTATCATTTAGTAGAAGTTTTAGTGATCCATCAGGTGAAGGAACAGATAAAGACGGACCTATATCCCCACCGAAGCGTTACTGCTTAGGCATATCCTCAACAAGCTTACCTACAAGCCCATCTAGTGTTGAAATATCTTTACAGAAAATATTAGTCATGAAGAAAACAACCATTATCAGTTGTGACAGTCTCGCTAATCGCATCGATGCCGGTGACAAATTTCTATTAATAGACTGCCGGCCCTTCCTTGCGTTTAATAAATCGCACATAAAAGGAGCATTGAATTTAAATTGTGCAGATAGAATTAATCGAAAAAGACTACAGACTGGGAGGGCAACAATTGCCGATCTTGCAACGACTAGTGAAGGGAAAGAAGCCCTACGAAATAAAGAAACGAAGGATGTGGTAGTTTATGATGAAACTGTGCCCGATGTTGAAAAATTGTCATCTACAAGCACGCTCTTTCTCGTTTTAAGTGCCTTAATCTCAGACAACAAAAACCCTATTGTTCTTACAGGTAAGGAATGCTTAATACTTTAAGTCTTATTATTTCCAACATTTTTAAACGGTAAAATAACAAAAAATTCTATTCAAATTCTTCTTGCTTTTGTCTAAATATAATGATTTAACTTGATTAGTTGGGATAAGACTAATGTAACTTATTTTTGACATATAAACAACAAACTAAGATTGCTTTTAAATTTCTTTAAAAAATCCTAATTTTCACAAAAATCCAGATCCAAGCCTATATTGGATTTTAGATTAAAGGTCGGTGTCTTAATTGATTTTTGTGGGAATAATAATTCTTAACAATCATTTGCGTCGGCCTTGCTTGAAAATAACGTAGAAGGAGAATTCGTAAAGTTGTTGCATGGGACTGTACTGGCTCACGGTACTCGCAACTTAGGCAGCTGCCCAAAGCGCCATGGCGAGCTTAGGGGTGCTACAATTTGCTGCTTGCGTAATACTTATTTGCTTCTTATCTCCAGTGCTTTATATTTACAATTTTTGAGCTGGTTGCCACTGGTATGTCTAAATTAGTGCATCTTCTTCGTCCTCCTGTGATTACGAATTGTCTAGTAGGTTACTTGTAACGGGAGAATCCTTTTCCTTGTGTGTTTCATTTGATTTCTTCATGTGTATAAAATCTGCAATAAGACAATACGAATAACAAAATAAGAAGCTCAACCCGTTAAAAGAGCTTTAGTATCATTGTCTCTTATTTAGATTAAATAAAAAAAAAAGTTTTTTAACTGCAAGTAAGGAGCGGCATTAAAACTTAAAACGAACAGAAATTATTCCGTATATGAAAGGGGTTGTTCCCTCCTCAGCGCCTCACTCTTTACGCTAAAGTTTGACTCTTTTTCACAATTCTACTTTTTAAAACAATAAAAAACTTAACGTAAAGAGCGAGGCGTTGAAGAGGGGATGACCTCTTTCATATATGGAATAATTTCTGTTCGTTTTAAGTTTTAATGCCGCTCCTTACTTGCAGTTAAAAAACTTGTTTTTTATTAAATTTCTGAGCGTTTTTTAATTAATGCATGTTTTGATTTTGGCTCACCGCACAGGAATAATTAAAAAGAAATTGGTATATTAATTTTTTTTTGGCTAAAAGGTTTTCTCTTAGTTTTGATCAAACGATTTTGATAAAAAAAAGGGCGGGGGAGGAGGCCTAGTTGCACTCCAATTTTTGGTTACTTAAAAAGGCAAATAGAACCTTTTACTCTTGTTACGAACGTTCTATTAGTAATAGATATACGTAACTTACGTAACCTGGTCTATGGGGTGAGGGCGCGTCCAGGATTTTTCATGGGGAGAGGGGGAGTATTTTTGGATGGGAGAGGGCTTACAAAAAACTCTAAAAAAAGCATCACTAATTTGTTTATGCATAGAATTAGTTTGCCCTGAGAATCATTTGCCGTAGAAACGGGTCTGTACAGGTATGGACGGATGTGTTTTTGCCATGTCTGTGGGGCAAGGACGCATTCAGGACTTTCTGGGGGGGGGGTGTTTTTGGGGCGTGACAGGGCTTGCAAAAAACTTTAAACGACGCATCACAAATTCGTTTGTGCGCACTTTTGTTACGTGGTTACGAGTCGGATATAATTTGGGTAGAGGGAGGTTCAAACTCTGTAACTCAACCCTTGAGTACGACCTTGGTGTGGCATTTGTATTAGTGTTTTCCCAGAAAGCACAAACTTTATATGTAATTTGTTGGACAATCTTTATAGTGAGTATTCCAATTTTTCTATACGCATCATTATTAATTTTTTGTTTGGAAGGTGGGTAGGCAACTACACAGGGTAGGGGGCTATGGGACTATTTTTTCTTGCCAAAATCAAAAGCGTATTTCCGTACTACCATTTTTAAATTTTAACGTAATTCTCTGATTTTTGTATTCTTCTTGTAGTTGAAATATATTCGTGCGTACGGGCTTATTATAAGGGATGACATTTGCCATCCTTACCACCCCGAATTACTCCCTGTGTCCACACAATTTGGCTTCCTAGTTATGTTTGCGTTCTCCTTTGAGTTTCGGTTGAAAGGCGATAGTATAAGCATTATCAATCAGATTTATCTTGAAAAGAAACCAGTTTTATGTTCTTAAAATCGATTGATCTGTTTTTAGCTTACATTCTAGACAATTGAATCACAACTGCAGGCGTCAATGAGTCTTCTTTTAAAAGATTGACTATAACATTTAAAAAACTGTGAAAACACTGACAACGGGTTTAGCTGAGTCAAGTGTGGTTTCCCTGATTCAATGCCAATTTGCTGATGATGTCAAAAACATTTCTAATGACACTTCGCAGGTTGTTTTTCCACAAGCTGATGTCATAGTGTATTTTTACTGAGGTCATGTCTGTAATTGATAACAACATTTTCATATAAACCATGTATTTAGTTTCTATTGAAGAATCTGTGTGGAAATGTATTTTTAATTATGCAATTTTTGAAATCGAGACCGTGTATACCTGCTCACCGTGGGGATAGCCAGGGCTACAGATAGCCAATACTTTGTTTCAGGGACAAATCTGCTTCATGAATTTATGCATAAAAAAAAATTCATAATCAATTGCTTATAAAATGTATGTATTTAATCCGCAAAAGTCTATAGCAATCTGAACTTGATCACGTGTTAAGCTTTTGCGGGGACTGGGGACAGGAAAGACTGCATTGCCACCCATGGATTCCTTGGAATTTCTTAAACATTCTAAAAATCTAAATTCCAAATATTTTACTCTATTACTCTTATCATATCCCTCGGAAAAATTTTCTAACAGCCCCGCCATAATGGCTGCTTACACGTACGTCATTTTATTATTTTTGCGATTGAATCGAGGGATGTACGCACGACTTATTTTAGTAGAGTAGGGTCATCATCTCCTAGTTATATACTAGTACGTGGTGATTGTTATCAAAAGGGTATACTCGTTCTTTCGCTTACTTCTGAGTATTATTTAGCTAGCCAACATTCTCCAATAAATCTTAATTGTTTTGCAACCGGTTTAGCGTTATACGTTGTTAAATAAAACTGAAAGTAGGGAGCGATATTAAAACTTAAAACGAACAGAAATTACTCGGTGTATGAAAGGGGCTGTTCCCTCCTCAACGCCCCGCTCTTTACGCAAAAGTTTGACTCTTTCTCTCAACTCTACTTTTTAAAACAGTGAATACTTTGGCGTAAAGAGGAGCGTTGAGGAGGGAACAACCCCTTTCATATACGGAGTAATTTCTCTTCGTTTTAAGTTTTAATATCGCTCCTTAATTTCAGTTAAAAAAATTTGTTTTTTTATTTATTTCTGAACGTTTTGAATTAATGTATGTTTTGATTTTGGCTCTCCGCACATGAATAATTAAAAAGAAATTTGCATATTAATTTATTTTTATGGCTAAATGGCTTTCTCATAGTTTTGATCGGACGATTTTGAGAAAAAAGGAGTGGGGGAGTAGGCCTAGTTACCTTCAATTTTTTGGTTATTTAAAAAGGCAACTAGAACTTTTAATTTTCTACGAATGTTTTTATCAGTAAAAATATACGTAATTTACAAATCAACTCACGTAGCGAACTTCCATATTCGTATGTTTTTATTACGTATATGAGGGTTTCACCCCCTCGTCAATACCTCGCTCTTTACACTAAAGCTTAAATTTTGTCCCAATTCCATAAGAATGATCCGTGAATCACAAAGGCCGTAGAATAAGTAGTTGAAATTAATAAAATTACTTTAGCGTAAAGAACGAGGTATTAGGAGGGGGTGAACCCCTCATATACGTATTAATTTCTGTTCGTTCTAAGTTTTAATGCTGCTACTTACTTTCAGTTGAAAAAACTTTTTCATATGTATTTTTTCATTGTTCTTAAAAAAATGCTAAAAAATCCTGCGCCCCCTTCATGGAAATTTTCTTCCCCCATAACAAATTCCTCCATGCAAAGTTCTCCCCACATTACCCCCTCCCCCAACCAAAAAATCCAGCTGAAAGCGTCTGTACACTTCCCAATAACCATTACTATGTGTAAGCACTGGTCAAAGTTTGTAACTTGCAGCCCCTCCCACGGGGACTGTGAAGGAGTAAGTGGTCCCCAAAGACATAATTATTAGGTTTTTTCGACAATGCTGAATAAAATGGCTATCTCAGAATTTTGATCCAGTGACTTTGGGAAAAAAGTGAGCGCTGGAGAGGGCCTAGGTGCCCTCCAATTTTTTGGTCACTTAAATAGGGCACTAGAACTTTTAATTTAAGTTAGAATGAGCCTTCACATGATATTCTAGGATAACTGGGTCGACACGATCACCCCTGGGAGAAAAAAAGAACAAACAAACAAATAAACACGCATCCGTGGTCTGTCTTGTGGCAAAAAAAATACAAAATTCCACATTTTTGTAGATAGGAGGTTGAAACTTCTACTGTAGAGTTCTCTGATGTTGTGAATCTAATGGTGTGATTTTCGTTAAGATTCTATGACTTTTAAGGGGTGTTTCCCCCTATTTTTTAAAATAAGGCAAATTTTCTCAGGCTTATAACTTTTGATGGGTAAGTCTGAACCTTTTTAAACTTATATATTTAAAATCAGCATTAAAATGCAAATCTTTTGATGTAACTATTTTTATAAAAGTTTCGTTTTTTGGAGTTTCGGTTACTATTGAGTTGGGTCGCTCCCTACTACAGTTCATTACCACGAACTGTTTGATTAATATAATTTTGTTCGTATGTGACTTAAAACTTTTGGAATACGTTATTAATGTACAAAATTGTAAGCGAAGATACTTTGGGGAATTGAAACGTGTAGTTTTTCAGTCTGAGATATATTGGCCCCACTAAGAAGACGGTTGAATGTACAAAAATATTTTTGAATAAAATTTGTAGAAAATTCAACCCTGTACAATTTTTTTGGTACTTGTCTGTTAAACGAAACACACCGATGAAATGAAGTTAGGTTAATCCTGATGAAATGTATCTAAACATGATGATAATTTAATACTTAAGAAACAAAATTGTGGAAACTACGGCAAAGAATTATGGAAAGCAGACCACACAGAACGCATTATATTAAATACCTAACCGCTAACCACCTTCTGTATATTAGATATTATTTAAAATATAGCTGCAACTTGGTTTTTCTCATTCAAAATCAGCAAATCATAACTGATTCTGATGAGGCAAACCGGTTTTTGTTAGATCTTAGACAGGGTCATTCTTGAGTGTTTCATTTAACAGACAAGTACCTATTTTTTTAATAAATTCAAATAGTATAAACCCACAGAAAATGTGATTTTTGCAAAAAAGTGCACAATAGCGATTTTTTACCGTTGATCTTTGAACTATGTAGTTGCGGCGACCTTGTGTTAGATAGTAGCTAGAGTTGGAGACATTGTCATAATAAAGATTTATACCAGTTAATAGCTGACTATCTCAAAATTCCAATATTCTTATCCTATTATGGCTAAAATCACTGGACTAATGTTAGTTATCAAGTTCAAATTAGTTACTCATTTCTTGTTTTTTTTTTTTTTGGGGGGGGGGGTATTCGTTGATTTTGGACAATATAGACTGAAAGGAATAAGTTTTATTCCTACTTATCGGTTATATAATAGACACTACAGTTTCGACACAAGAAACTGGTCAAGTAACTTCTTTATACTGTCGATCATTTGGTTCCGTAAAGTGGCGTAATAAACGACACCGAGGCACGTCCCGCCATCATTTACAATCATACTTAATAGAGTACATGTGGCGGGCGGCAGTAAAGGCAGAAGGAAGACCCGCTTTTAACGCGATTCTTAACGACATTTCTGCGTTCTGGGTACGTAATTTTAAGTTGTAATCTTACAATTTTCCTAATAAAGTATTATATTTTCATCATATTTTGTTTATTTCATTTGCTTTTTCAAGAGTTTTGGCTATATATTTGCACGTTAGGGGGGGGGGGGGGGGTAAAGCATAGCATATATTAAATACAGCAATGGTTAGTTTACACATTTAATATATGCTATGCTTTACCCCCCACCCCTAATGTGCAAATATATAGCCCAAATTTGTTTCTAAACTATTATATATTCATCATATTTTGTTCCACTTCATCAGCTTTAATCGAACTTCACTTCTCGAGTGTCTATTATATAACCGATAAGTACCATTTTATTTCTATGTAATGTAGGCCGTAACTGGGATTAGAAAAAAAGTATTTCTTTTTTGTACCGTTCAAATCCTACTAGGAAGAGCTGGTATTTTTTGTCTATTCCCAATATCCGCTGGTCCAAACTTATTAACAGCAAAGAATAAAATATCGGAAAAACTTTGACGGGTGATTTGAAATAATGTTTATTTGTCACCTAAACCCTAAACGACGTAGATGTCGATATACGAGGATATCCGTCTTGGTATTAGCCTAATTTCGCAGCTTAAATTATGACACCAAGATGAAAGTAAAGATAAATTTGATATCAAATGTAGAGAAGATAAGTTTACCTCGTTATTAATTATGAATTTCTTGGTACCTATAAACAGAAGTGCCAAGTTAGTCCATAATGCATTCAAAGCGAATTCTTATTTTAATAGGACGTTATTGGTATGAGTGCTCTTGATTAATTATTGCTTATTTAGAACCAAGTGAATCATTATCTTCCTTTAAAGCCCTATACTGTGACTTCTGGCTTTTATTCTGAGCTATAAGCGATAAACTATACCTGCATGTTAGTCTCCCCCCCCATACTTAAGACTGTAATTGCGTCTGGATGTGCGTAAATATGCGGCAGATTTAGCGCTCTAAAAGCCCCAAGGTTGTGTTTCTACTGCATTTAACTTTTTTTTTCGCTAGAGTATGATTCTCGGATCTATCATGTTGGAATTTGAACCCTTTGAAGATGAGTGTTCACCAGCAAATGTAAAAAATTATTTGCAAAATCTGGGCATCTTGGCAGAGCCTGGGCATGAAAAAGCTCCGTGCGTTCTGGGGAATTTTTTCTGGAGAAGGGGGTGGCTGAGGTTTATATTTTTGATTTATTACCACTCAGGGCTCAGAGTGGACCCATTGGTAGAAATATTGTGTTGGGGAGGAGAGGGTCCACAAAAGAAAGGTAAATTTTATTGAAAATATAGGACAATAACATCAATTTTGAGATTTGGAGGGAGGGGGAAGGACAGAGATTGTGCACTTGCCTGTCGCAAATATCGTGGTGATAACCCAGATTCGTTATATCTTTACAACACGAATGTTGTAAAGATATTATCTTCGTAGTTACTTTTTTTCACCGATTCCAAATCCTTGGTGTAGTAGGTTATATTCCGAATCCAAAGTTTTAATTTTCAGTAAGTCTGACTCCATTGGCAGTAAATTAGTTACGAAATCAGATTCCTCGACAAGGCCGTATCTGGGGGGGGGGGGTAGGTTTGTCCGACTCATAAAAACGTAATAAAAAAGGATATCGACAATTTTATTATGCGTTTTTAAAGTTTCTTCTTCCCCCCCCCCTCTGAAAAAAAATCCTGGATACGGCCCTGTTCCTCGGTCCTATTTTAAACCAGAAAACTGAAGTTTTGCGCCCCTTGTATTGGAAGTGTTGAAATCTTCAAACGATTATGCAATAGCCGTCCCAAAAGCTTCATATATCTTAAATAACACAACAAAAGGCCCTCTCTATCAGCGGGATTCCATCATTAATGAGAGAACTATCAAACAAAAGCAGTGGATAAAATCACTCGTGTACATGTCTTGAAATTAACCTTATTCGTAATTATACAAGTCATCATCACCTAGTGAGTAATCCTAACGTTGTGTCATAGTCAGGAAAAATCTGTCGATTCCAAGAGGCACTTCAGATTATATTTTGTAGTGAGTCATCCAGAGGGGAAGATGAACAAAGAACAGATTCCTGTTTGCAGAGAATACTTCTTATCGGACTAGGCTAAAATTCAATATGTTTGTTTTGATAAAATTGTTAGCCTGGAAGGGAGTGTTCTTTGATATCGTGGAATAAATTTTGCTTTTATCTTGTTTGAAAATTATTCATCTTTTCCTCATTTTAGAAGGGTTTTCACAAAAGAAAGCAATTTCAACTAGAACAAAAGCCAGATCAGGTTCTAGCTAAGAGTGATTAATTTTAAAAGAACAAAGTTTTTCCGAGGGAAGTAAAGAGCGATGTTGAAACTTAAAACGAACTAAAAGTATTACATCACAGACTACATAACATACATCAATAAAACTAGAGCACGTAAATCAACTGGTGATATTTCACTATGTTTGTAGGATTAGAGAAAACTAGCGCTTTACTTAAAACATAACAACATGGGGGTTTTGGTACGGTAAGAGTAAACAACTTAAAGACACTTTTAACAGTTTAAAAGTAAAGCATTTTTAGATTGTTGCCTTATTCATTTTTTTTCGTTTAATTTGGCATTGCTCAGTTCAATGATTGACTGTCGTTTTGGTTCTGAAAAGGACGTTTCACGATTATTTTGTTGACAAGGTCAAGTGAATGAATCTTATTAGCATTAAGACTACCGACAAGCTTTAAAATATGTATGACAGCTTGACATTCTCTGTTTTATAGAGAGAAATAACTGGATTTCCAGAGCGCATATTAAGTTTGATATATGCTTCATTTCGAATAATACTAGGCGAGACCAAGATGTTACCTGATAAATCAGTCCATTATTTTTATGATGTTTAATTATTTTATACTTACTATTTTCATGCCTAATGTTTTAAGATAATATTAATTGCATACTGAAAGTTACTCATATCACAGCTTCTATCTACAAACAGACGGAAATATCACCAGTTGATTTATTTGCACTAGTTTTATTGATATATTTTAGATAGACTGTGAAGTACTAATTTTTTGTTCCCTCATTTTTTGTTCCTCTTTACTTCCCTCATATAAACTTTGTTTTTTAAAGTTAAACTTTGCTCGTTTTTGATTAAAATTTAGTTTAGAAACAACACTGCCATGATGTTTTTAGTTTACGGAATAATTTCTGTTCGTTTTAAGTTTTAATGTTGCTCCTTAGTTTCAGTTCAATACTTATTTTTTATATAATTTCTAATCTCCTCCAATCTAGGAAAAAATAATGTCGTTTCCTTTTGTAATTTTTTAAAAAAAGAAGAAATGTATCTTTAATTCCTTGTTTTAAAAGTTAAACTTAGTAGAACTTAAGAAAGTAGCTCCGGGCGAGTAGCTTCGACACAAAAGGATTCGACAATATGGGAGGTGTTCTTGCAAGCATCCAGTTAAGGGTTTTGAACCATATTATTACAATGATGATATTGTTTTATACTTCCCAGATTTTCTACTTCAAAAGTGACACCAAAAGTGCTGTTCTTAGTCAGGGGCATGACTTTTTGTGGGGCAGAGGGGGCAAATGCCCCCTCAGGCCCCATTTTGCTTCTACCAAGACCCCAGTTCCCCCCCTCTCACCAGCTCAAATTTAGTTTCTTCAAAAATCATGTCGAAACTGAGATAAGCCTGCATAAATCAGAGAAACGGGCCTGTTTTCTTTAGTAATTCTTTGCATATATGGTGCTATAATGTTTATTTTTCGTCTCTCACTGACATTTTCACTTGATCTGGGAAGTTGTGGTCCCCCTTTGCCCCCCCCAGGATTTTTGCGAAATTTCGACCCTGTTTCTAGCGCTATATCACACTTACGGAAGGTGGAATTGGTACAAATCACGTAGATATGAGCAATAGCTTTCAAATGAGCCATTAAACGTCACTCTAAACAGTTCGATTAGCCCAGTATCCACAGCTTTTCCATTTGAGACAAGGCACCAAAAGTGCCGTTTCTAGTGCCTTTTGGAACTTGCTGATGGTGGAATTTATAGCAAAATCTTTTATATGAGCTGCCAAAAATCTTACCGTTACTCGTGATATCGTTATGTCCGATACAGTATACAGCCCTTTGCCCAGGGACTATGGAGGGTCATATCATCATCAAAGCCATAGATATTGGACTTTTGAACTATGTTAAACAAAATGGCTATCTCGAAATTTTGATTGGATGACTTGGGAAGATGGGTGTTTTAATTTAGGGAGGGAGTTGCCTTCCAATATTTTTGGTCGCTTAAAAAGGGCACTAGAAAATTAAATTGCCGATTGAATGAGCTATTGCACATCTGTATCATGCTCCGGTCACCCCCTAGCCGTGCTAAAAAAAGGAGACTTTTGGGCAGTGCTACCCATGCCCAAAAGTGATTTTCCTTGTTTTCAAGGAGGGCGGGTGAATTTCCCGCTATATGGTTGTCGACCATGCTGGTTCCAATATTTCATTTTTCATTTTGGTCTAACGCCATTTTCGAGGAGATTCAGTTTTTTTTTGCGAAATCACCTTAAATTTCTTTTCGCAATAAACTTATACTTTTAGGGCGAATCGACATAATAGAAACAGTGTTAGATTGCAATTTTTGTTCACTGTTAGCTTTTTTCTGAATGCGGCTTTTAATTTTTGGTTACTATGGGCTGTGGTTCGCTCTTTACTAGGTTGCAGCTACCGCTGCAACCATGATGAAGAAACTGAAAAAATTACAGGAACTTAGATAAGTGAAATTCCCTATTACTTGTGTTATCGGCCCCCTTGTATGTTACTTTAGAATCCTGAATCCAGTAAAATTGTGAAGATACTTATAGTATCGATAATTAATTTTTTTTCCAGGGTATCACAGTTAATAGTGACATTTACTGGAACTTATAGCTAAAAGTGAGAAATAAGTTTATCGGTACAAGAAAAAAACTGCTTTTCGACATGCTAAGACAATAAAAATTGGTAGGCGTGTCAGGGACCTGCACAAATTGACTTGATAACAGTCGTTTTTCCCGATTCGACCATCTGGGGGGCTGAAGGGAGACGGAACATTAGGAAAAAAATGAGCCATTTTTAACTTACGAATGGGCGATCGGACCTTATTGAATTTTAATATTTAGTAGGCCTCGTGTCTCAGAGCTCTTATTTTAAATCTCGACCGGCATAAAGCCTCTGATTTTTCTTTTAAATCAAATCTATTGATTCTTAGAATTTTGCTAGAGCTCATGCATTACGAGCTCTTGGCTCTTCAGACATCGTCACAAGTGCCATATGAGCTCTTAGTTCTTGTAAAAGATACCCTATGAGTATTTTTCGTTGAAAAATGCATTTTTACTGTATTTTTATTGAGATAATTCAAAAAATACCAATTTCCACCCTCCCCTAAAAATTGAAAAAATAATTCCTCCTCCCTAGATTTTCGTGAATTGACGCCGTCACAGAACCTAAAAACAGAGTATTTGATTCACTACTCTCTTGAATATTGCCTCTTATTTTTTGTATGATTTACCTTCATTCTGGTCAAATTATCTAAAACCAGTCACAGTAATAAACATTTTCTGTTGACTAATTGCCATAATTCCTCATTAATATTTTTTTCAGATCCCCCATCCCCTATAAAATGCTCTACATGTACTTTCCCCAGAATTACAAGGTTTTAACGATTTTTCCCATCACTAATTAATAGTTCTTATGAAAGGACTGGATTTTCGTCTGAATAATAAAAAACCTATCACAGTAATAAACTAAAACCCTCTGTTAACTAATCACCTCGATCCCATATTAATTTCTAGCATGACTCAAGGAAAAATACAGAAAATCCAGTCCTTTCATAAGAACTATTAATTAGTCTTTGAACAAAAGATAATACTCGTGTCTCTAAATGAGTCATCTTGAATATGAGATCTGTGCTACTCCTATATTTAGAAAACCTTTCTATGCAAATAATAAATCTCTCCCCTTCTTTTCGGATGGTGAGTCATTTTATCACCCTTTCTCCTTTCCCCTTTGCTATTAAAGGGGTTTGGGAATAAGGAAAATGTTCTGTGTTAAATAAGTCTTCGATTGAATGCTTCAGTAATGGTCGTAATTTGTTCCGTTTTCTAAGTTTCAGGAGTATTACATTTAAAGTAGTCTTGTCTTTTTTTTTATGGACTTGGGTGCAAATACCAATTTTTTTGTTAGTGTGGTGGGGGGCTCTACATTGATATTAGACTGTTGTTACGCTATTTTAGATTTTCTTATCGTTGGTGAGGAATACTATCGCTTATCAAGGCTGTATACGTGCAGACAATTTTCTTTCTAGGGGAGGGGGTAAATTTGACTAAGGGCAATAAAAGTTTAATTGCTTATTAAATATGTGAACCTATAAGATAATCGTAGAAATCTGAACATTTTTAGTTGGACCGTGCCTCATGCTCTGACTGCAAGTGAGGCCGGGCTGGGCTTTCCACTTCCTGCTTACAGGTCTGATTTGAAGAATTTGAAACTGTATTGCTAAGACTACAAGTTGGGTACTCAGTTTGGAATAGGGATTGGGATTATATGGAGTGGAGAAAAAAAGGAAACGAATATATGGTTTACATGGTTTTCGGTCATGACGATTTCAATGGTATACTTTTGTTTCGATCCAACGTCCTTTTATGGGGGTTTCGGGTTAATTTTCTGTTCCTGTAAATTTGCTTTCGAACTGACATTTTACTATTAGGACCAATCGCGATAACGGCTACCATTCCTGGATCAGCTGCAAATGGCGATTTTCTCTGACTAGCAATTTTCTTTGAAACGCAGTTTTTTAATTATTCATTACTATAGGCCGTGGTTTGTTCTTTACTGGGTTGTAGCTGCAGCTGTAACCATGATTAAACTGAAGTAGGGTATGACAGTTAGTTTCTGCTGTTCTGACTATTCCTGGACAATGAACGGATGGCATAGTATTGGATCGTTAATAATTTTACGCAATTAACCCGCTCGATTTATCAACAGAGGAAGACCCTCGAGGTTAAAGCTGTGGTTAGCCGTAATAATCAATCGGTGTCTTTCCTTTGATTATACCGACTGCTCGAGAAGTTCCTAAGGTGCTCAAAATTTATAGCGAGTCCTTAACTTTGGTGCTGCTTCCTCGTCCGTCTTCAATTTTAACTTATTTTCTAGAAGGTTTATGAAGGTTAATTAATTCGCCAATCAATGGTGTTTTATCAATTTGAGAAGCCTCCAAATATCTCCGCCTAAACAAAAATAAGAATTTAAATTAGAACATTTTAAAGTTGATATTTTTCCTCCTAGCTGTACAAATGGAATCTGTGGAATCCAAAAATTGAAATCGGAGTACACCTGATATTTTGGCGTTAGGGAAATTTTTTCAATGTTGATTATTGAAACAGAAAATGGACACTATAAAACAAACCCATTTTCAAAAAAAAGAAGTTATGTCAAGTTGTTACAAGGAAACTATGCTGAAAAAGTTGGAGAAAACGGTATATAAAAAATTTATATTGATTCTCACCGATTCCGGACTAAAACTGGAAATCGTGCGAAACTTTCAGTTTTGATCCAGTGCAGCGTGTGTTCCAAAGCAATCAATATATTTGGCAGCCCAACTTCAGCGGAAGCTAAAAATTAGTTCCGATCACTTGCGGGAGCTTACAGTGCTTGCGATTAATTTCATGAAGATGACAGGATTGTCGCATGTTTACTGCTAAAAATGCATTGTGATTGCGAATTTCATGTTTGGTGAGGATCAAGAATTAATCTACTTTGGATAAATCTGGCACGTACGAATGGGGGCGTTTTTCTAAAATATAAAAAATTCTTCGATTTTTTTTTTATTTTCATATTTTCCTGTTTTGTTGATTTTGATTGGACTTTCTCATGCCATCTTTTCACTCGAAATAAGTTTCTACACCCATATCCAGAATAAACAATGCTGGACGAATAAATAAATTATATAAATTCAGAGAAAAATAATTTTTGCTGGGATTGTGGGAAATAGTGCATGTTTGACATGCAAGAGTTAAGCCTTGTAATTTTATAAATGGCCCGAAGATTTGCCGCGCTTTGTGGTTTAATTTTACTATACTGTATAGTTGCTCTCATTCATTAGTGCCGTTCTGTCAATTGTGGTCTATTTCTCTGACAATTCATCGGAACAGTTTCAACAGATTCCATTCTGCTACTCTAGCAAGTGGTTGCTATCAAAGATTATATGTAATAAGATGTATAAGTGCCTAAGTATCAGTCAATGGTTTTGCCCAACGGGATTTTTGAAGTTTTGGTGTTATGTTAAAAAAAAAGCATAATAGTCTACTGGGAGTTTTAAGAATCACTTTGCTGCTAATGACCAAAAGATATTCCTATGATTAGGATTCCTATGGCTAGACTGTGGGTTATGTATAAATGGAAAGTACCAGACTTGATACAATCAACATTGAACAAGGAAATAGAGCGAGGGATCGATCTCTTTCAGAAATCCTGTACACCACGTGGCGCATGCCAAGCATGGTGGAACTTAGCTAAGCGTTTTGTGAAGTGTGCCAAATGTTCAGGGAACTTTGCTAATTGTGGCGGAACTGTAATGCATTCGTGGTGTTCCTAGATGTAAAAAAGATGGAGTGAAGTTAGTGACAAATTTTTGAGAAAAAATTCTCAAAATAGAATTTTTTTCTTGAACTCTTTTTTTTTTATTGAAGTGTGGCCAAAGTGAATCCCCCTTTTTCGACTGGTACGTGGCAACGGTGACATCAGTCGCTTGTTTCATTCGCAAGTTATAAACAATGCATTTGAAAAGCAAAATATTATCTGGAGAAAAGATGTTGACGACAAGGTCTGACCTCCCCCTCCTCCACCGAAATTTTGACTGACTTGTAAAAACGTGAAAAAATGCATATAAATAAATTCTTGATTCGTTAAAAACAAATTATGTACCCCCCCCACAAAATCCTGGAAATGCCCTTGGTTGACGGGCGTCGGTATTTACCGGTGCCTTTACTTATTATTTGCTCTTATGCCTAACTCATTGGGCTCTTTACTTTTTTTTTGTGACTTTATTTTATTTTTTTTATTATAGTATATCGCCTCATACATGCGATAAGGCACTAATACAAATATCAAAATTTTACCGGAATAGGGAAAAATAATTTTGACATTCCGTCTCCCTAGGTCATGAACCATGTGGATCTTTTCCTTTGTAGGCTACGTTACACATATGACCATATGTGTATCCATATATGAATACATATATGTATTCGTTATTCCGTAACATGTTGGTCGTAAAAGTGTAGGTAAAGACCCCTTTACCTCTGCTCTTAGCAAAAATTATTTTGGTAGCCTTTCCTCCTCCAAAAATTCTCGGTATTTTTATCCATTTTATTCAGCATAGTCGAAAAATCAAATCACTATGTATTTGAGGACGACTTAATCCCTACAGTCCCCGGGGAAGGACTGCAAGTTATGATTTTGGTCCATTCTTCACGTATAGTATTGTCTATTGGGAAGTATACAGACGTTTTCAGGGGGAATTTTTTCTGATGGTGAGGGGATGTGAGGAGTAGGGGGTTACGTGGGAGTATCTTTCCATGGAAGAATTCATCATGGGGTAAGAGAATACCCATGAAGGGGGCGCTGTATTTTCCAGCATTATTTAAAAAAACAATGAGAAATTAAATAAAAACAAGCTTTTTAACGGAAAGTAAGAAGCAACATTAAAAATTATAAAGAACAGAAACTACTACGTATATAGGGGTGTTTGTCCCGTCCTCAATACCTCGCTCTTTACGCTAAAGTACTTAGTAATTTAGTACTAAGTTTTAAAGTAACTAGTAATTTCAAAAGAGCTATTTATTCAAATTCTAATTATGCGACCTAATTATATTGATTCAAGGGTCTATTGGACCAAAATTCGAATTTTAGTGCAAAGAGCGAGGTATTGACGAGGGCGTAAGCCCCCTCATTTATGTAATAAAAATATATGAATATAGAAGTTCGTTACGTAAGTTAGTTAGCAAGTTACGTGTATTTATTACTGATAAAAACGTTTGTAAATAAAATTAAAAGTTCCACTGGCCTTTTTGAGTAAGCTAACAAAAAAAGGGCAACTGGGTCCCCTCCTCTACTCCTTTTTTCTCAAAATCGTCCGATCAAAACATTGAGAACGCCATTTAGCCAAAGAAAGTAAAGTGCACTCGGAGATAATTAGCTTAGCCTGAGTGAGATAAACTCCTATGCAGGTATGTTATGCCTGATTATTTAGTAGATAGAGTTACTTAGGTTAGGTATTTAATATAATACGTTCTAGGTGGCCTATTTTCAATAATTCTCTGTTGTAGTTTCCATAATTTTGTCGCTAAATCATTATATTTTCATCGTATTTCGGTATATTTCATTATAATTAAAATAACTATTCTTGAGCATGGTATATAGAATCCGTAAGTACCCAGATTTATTTTGTCTTAGTAGTTAAAAACAAATAAATAGTAATATTCTTTTCAATTTATTCATAGGAGGTCTTCGTGAATTCCAAAAGCAGTACAAAAACTTATGTATCAACGTCGTGTCATCACCACCCGTCTGCTTAGTCCATTGTTCAGCTACTTGTAACTGCAAATCACCTTCCCCGACTCCAAGCCGGGAAGACCTAAATAATTTCCCTGCGACAATGATTCTCCCATATGTTTACCTTGGCAATGGCAGAGATGCTGCAGACATACAAAGTTTGTCTATGCTTGGAATTACACGCGTTATTAACGTTACGACAGACATTCCTGATCATCATAAAGTTACTGGCGTTAAGTACCTGACCTTGCCCGCCGCTGATTCTGGACATCAAAATTTGAGGCAATTCTTTGAGCAAGCCTTTGATTTTATCGGTAAGTTGTGGCCGTTCTTTGTGTGCTTTTTGATCATTAGTGCACATGGGCTAAATTTTTGGGGAGAGGGGTGTCAGATAGTGCCGTTGCTGGCCTTTCTGGCGCCGGGGGTGAAATTCTTTATTAGTATCCCCTCTCTTCTGGAAATTTTCAGGTCAAATTTTAACAAATTTTTCAGGCCAACTTTTAAGGAAATTTTTATTTATAAACAAAATTTTCATTTATATAAATTTGATTTTTCTTATTTTATATGAGAAAAGGTATGGGAAAGATGAAGATTTCGGTGCTTACACTTACTGCCAACTGCGCCCTCTACTTTATTTTAATAAAAATAAATTTCAAAATTACAAAATGGTTATAAATGCTAGATTGTTTATTGAAGATTTTAGCCCCTAAAATTTCTGTGCCAGGGGCAATTGGCTCTGTCCCTCGCATAAACCGCCTCTGGTATCAGATGGGTTTTAAGTGGGAGGATGTGAATTATCTAAAAGGCACATTTTGAGTATCTCTATTTCCAAGTAATTAGCAATTTAATGGGTCCATCTGTCGCCTCTAACAAGTTTTTTTAAGTAGTTTGGAGCCATCTCTAAGCAAAGTGTGCCTCATCTATTAAAAAAGTGTTATTTTCTACTCATCTGTGCTCCTGAGCCTGAAAATGCACTTTTAAGAAATAAAGCTTTCTAAATGAATATTTAGTAAATTTGTTTTCCGTAGCCGCTTAAGGATGCCCTTAATTATTTTAGTAATTTCGGATGATTTCTAACTGTGGCTGGGCGTTTCTGTTAGGGAACAAGGTCAGTGGCGTAATTCGTTACAATCCTAGGGGAAGGCAAAGTTGAAACCAATTTTCCAAAATCAAGTGAAAATGACAATGAAAACTGAAAATGAGCCGTATAGTACCATAAAGGCTAAGATATACTAAATAAAACTGATCCGTTTCTCTGGATGCTTGAATATGCAGCATTATCTTAGTTTTGACAAAAATTTTGGGGAAACGGAATTTCAGCGGTTGTGGGCACACTGGGGTCTAGACTGGGGGAGGCAAACTGGGGTTTGGGGGTAGTTGCCTCTCCTGCCCCACAGCAAATTACGCCCCTGAACAAGGTCAGTTAAAAATGGAAAACAAGGTGTTTCCTTTGCATGTTTGTCAACTAGAAGAACTACCCCCCACCCCCAATTGAAATTGAGGTTATGCATATTACACCTTTAGAAATAATTGGTTACTTGTCCAAAGTTTCTTATGTGAACTCTTGTTTATTTAAACAAATACATTTAAAATTGATCAGACTCTTAGAATGTCATACATTCTTTGCCCATGTGTCAAAGACCTAAAAATATAATTGCTACGACAGAGTTTCAGAACAAATATTCTAGTGAATCACATTAATTCTGAAAGATATTCACCTCAGGTCAGTTCTTTTCTCCTGTTCTTGTATCTAATTATAAAATTCTCATTTTGACGTATAAATGTTGGAAAACATCTGGTAGTCCATTGCTCTGGGAAATCTTTCTTCTTCCTCCTTAATAAATTTACTGACGTCAATAAATAGAACATTAAAGATTATGATGACTTCTTTCTGTTAATTCTTTTCTTTTATTATTTGTAATAAGTTACAAAATACCATGTATTAAAGTGTGATCTAGAAAACACCGAATACAACACAGAGGAACTTCGAAAATAGAAATGTCTCCAATTTTCGAAAATCAAATTGTGACATTTAGTATGTAAATCCAACTTATTGGTGTTTCCAAAAGCTTAAACAATTTATTTAGAAACAAAAAGAAGTATGTGAAATTTCTCTGTCAAATTTTTTTCGTTTTTTTTTATGCCTCTGCCATCTGAAAATCCTTTACTGGCTCCCGTGCTCCAACCTTAAAAAAATTATTATTCAAATTTTTCTTTCGTTTGCTAAGGACCCGTTGTTTCTGAAACATATTGTCTTTGGTGATGATGAGTTCTGGAATGTTGTACATTGCCCATTCATCTAACTTCTAGATAGATTTCTGTACTGCCTTTCTAGGCTTGTATATGGAGTGAGGGAGATGGTGTGAGATATTAATATTATATGACCTTACTACGATTTGTTATACTTTCCACATAATTCACTTAGCTCCCGTGTTTTTTTTTCAGATTATGCCCCCCTCTGAAAGTAGGGTTATTTTTTAAAGTAAATGTTTTAGTTGTTGACCCGTCTTCGGAAAAATGTTGGGTGTCAACGCTCCCATCATGAAATCTTATTAGTCACTGAAATGCAATTTTGGAAAGCCAGTTAATAACTTAGTATTCTAGTTAGTTAGTAGTTATGAGTCCATTAGTATGTTGTCAATTCTTTACTCGTGTATTAAAATCATGGGAACATGTGAACATGACTGCGACCCAAGGACATGCACAGAAGGGGGCCTGCCAAAAATTTCTAAGTTTGAACAATATCTTAAATATTTTTCATATAATTCGTACATACTCTTCTTTTTTTAAATTTTGACCCCTCCCGACCAGTTTGGCTCCCTGAAAAAAACTCCTTATTCCCTGAGTCCTTATCGACTTCTTTAATAAGAAGAAACGACCAAAAATAAGAAATATTAGAATAGAATAATAAGAATATAAAAATAGAAAAATAAAAAATAAAAAATATTTTAGTTAATACGTCAATTTGAGGCTGTATAATCTCAAAGACTGTACTGTCAAAACTTCTAATTTATTTAAACCTCGAGAAAGAATTTTCTTGAATATTTCTTAGAGGGGATTTTATACCATATTGCCCGAGTATGCCCTCATGCGTTTGACTAGTACTGGGTCATTTTGTTCCAAGGAAAGTTCTGTCTGTGTGAGTGCACTTCGGCCCATTAAGTTTTCAATTTTACCGTTAAATCATTTATGGAACTTCTTACATTGGCTTTCAATTTACTGAGCTTGAAAGCTTCCAATTACTTTTCAGTGGCCTCAATTGAAGATGGGTATTACCCTCCTTCCAGTATTTTGACCTTCTACTCTCAGTTTGTTGTTTTTAGCAATTATTCAATGAAAATACCAAGAAAACCATTTTTAATGAAAATACTGGAAAAGGTTATTTTTAAAATCTATTTTTTCGGAACTTTTCAAAAGTACCCTTTTCAGTACTTTCAATAAAAATGGATTTTTTTTATGCTTTCATTGAAAAATTGGTAAAAACGAAAGTTTCCTCCTCAGGCAAAATAATCCTTAGTATAGATTTTAGATAACCAAGGAATTTTTACTGATTGTCCGTTTCGTTGGGATGGTTTTGAATTGCTCAAGGACTCGAAATTCGAGTTAGAGTAAAGTTTGAACTCCAGTTCCATCTCTAGCTTATACCCGAAGTTCGACTTCAGATGTCAAAACAAAAATTGGGTAGTTTCGCATATTCAAATCTTGCGGGCTGGGTGTCTGATTTTTGTAGTATTTTGACAGTTTGAAGCTTTCCTTTAAAAAAATAAACTAAATTTTTCCTTTGACGAATAATTTTAGTCTAATTTGTAATTTTGAATAATTTAAATATTGACCTTTTTTTGTGACAAAATAATTCTTTGTGTAGATTTTTAGATAACTAATAAAATTTTAGTTATTACCCCTTTCGTTGGAATGTTTTTTGTATCGATCAAAGACTCGAAATTCGAGTTAGAGTAAAGCTCGAACTCCAGTTCCATCTCTAGCTTTTACTCGAAGTTCGACTTCAGATGACAAAAAATGGGTTAGTTTCGCAATATTCAAATCTTGCGGGTCGGGTGTCAGATTTTTGCAGTATTCTGAATGTTTGAAGGTTTTCTTTTTTAAGAAAACTAACTCTTTCCTTTGACGAATAATTTTAATTTAATTTTAATTTGAATAATTTTCACCTTGACCTTTTTTTGCGACAAAATAATCTTTTGTGTAAATTCTTAGATAACCAATGAAGTTTTAGTTATTGCCCATTTCGTTGGCATGATTTTAAATTGATCAAAGACTCGAAATTCGAGTTAAAGCAAAGCTTGAACTCCAGTTCCATCTCTAGTTATTAGCCGAAATTCGACTTCAGATAACAAAAAAAAAAAAAAAAAAAAAAAAAAATGGGATAGCTTCGTGTATTCAAATTTCGCGGGTTGGGTGTCAGATTTTTGTAGCATTTTGATAGTTTGAAGGTTTTCGAACCATGAAGGTCCTAATGTAATTATTAGGTTGTTCCCAAGTAAGATCAAACAATTTAACAAATATATTAAAGTGTTTTCATGGACTCAGCAAGGATCGTATTTTGGAGGAAATCCATCTTATTTTGAGGTAAAGGGGATCCAATAGGCACAAATACAACCATTTTATATTTAAATACATTTTTTAGGCCTATAAAAATGTTGGTTGCCTCTTGCGTTAAAACAAGGAATGGGCGCTAGAGACACATTTAGCTAAAAGCGGAAAACCAATTTCCTGTTATATCAATGACTAATGCCAAACTTCCTATCACATATGTGTTTTTTAAATACTCATTGATAATAGGGATGTGATTCACTTTCTATTTCTGCTTAACAAATTATAATAAATCTGTTTCCAAGTACATATTTCAATCACTTTGAGGTACGTATTAGGAATTTTATTTGAAAATAGTGCCTTGAAGTCGTGTCTAAGGCAATGAAATTTAAAATTATTACGCTCTTTACTGACAGTAGTAAGTTATGTTAGGACTCGAGGGGCTGTGTACTTGGTATTTAGTGGGCAATGTATCAAGGGAGGAAAATATGTAGAACTAGAAGTAGGCCTGGCTAGAAAGTACCTTCAGAATTGCGGTCATTTCCACTATAAGGTACATTTGTTTAATCTCTTTTGGGAGAGGGGCTGGTGCAAGTTTTAACGGAAAACGTAGAAAACAAACAACAAGATTTGTTCTGATGAAAATTTATCCTAATCCTGTGTTTCACATGAAGTGTTGATACACGTCAGCAAAGTTGCCACATTGGCTTATTTCCCACCAGACTAGCTTATTTTGATGCTTGTTAGAAAAATGTTGCTTGGTTTATTTGGCTTGTGTTTTCAAAGGCCTTGGCTAATTTTTGGCTTGTTTTTCAAAGGCCCTGACTTATGTTTGTCTCACCTTCTGGCAACATTGCAGAGGAAGAAACTGCCTCTTAAAATTGAATGCTTAAACTAGTATTGTTGCTCTTAAATATCTCCTAGGCATGTATGAATAATCTGTTTCGGGGGAGGGTTAGGTGCAAATTTATCAAAAAGCTAGAAAAGGAAGAAAATTCGTATGAACTCAATAGGCCTAGTATAACAAGCCACTTTGTAAGTTATAGATACCGAACCTTTTATTCTCCTTTTAGTACAGATTGTTATGCTGCCAATCATTTTACCCCTTCGACAAACCACTGTTTGTGGATTTTTCCTCCCTGTCTAAAGTCTGGGGCAAAATTCGTCTCTGGATATCTTTCTCGCTTGTACCGTCGTGGGGTTTGTTTCCACAATGGAAGTTTTCAACGATTGTTTTAACTAAATACATTGTTTTACTGCCTACACTGCCAAAAAGAATAAAATAAGAATAAGGGCTATGCTTGCTTAACACAAATTTACAAAGTGCTTAAACGGATAGTATTCTATGCCGTAGCTTACCAGGAGGGTTTTTAGGTTCAATCCTTCACTTGGCGTGAAATTTAAACCTTAAAAAAAGAGAACTTTTTGCATGCTGAGCAATGGTCTGCGTTGCGCAAGTACCGACCTCCTGATTCGATGCCTTCGCCTGGGAGTGCAATGTGTGGTCTGGGGCAAATCGTCCGACGCTTGCCGTGTTTTTCCCCAGATTTCTCTAGGTACCCATTTAGAGCTGGGAAATGAACCGATGGTTAAAAATGAACCGAACTAAAAATAATGTTTCTATAGTTTCCCTTACCGAATGAAAATCATGTGTATGATCCTTTTCTGCGTTTTCTAAATATTTTCTCCTCGTTGACCAAAAACTTACTGCCGGTGCAAAGTTTACATGGAATTATCCTTCTGATCATATACATATATCCCTAGTTTTCATCAGTAGCTGCAACCTTGTAAAGAAACAACCACAGGCCATTGAATACGGAATGTTCAACTGTCTATTGACAAATATCTTCCATCAACGCTATTTTGAAAAGCGTTGTTTTCAATCAGATTTAATGGATCAGTCATTTTTGCTGTGAGAAGAAATTTCTAAGAATTTCGAAAAACAGCCGGAAATGTGAAAACCTCTTGAAAATGAAGTCAAATGGAAATAAGAACTACACTTTTGAAATTGCCATGGTTGGAGGTTTGACTCCAACAATGGAGCTAGGGAGATTTAACTCTTAACAACTACAGCTACACAATGGTAACTCCAACAACTACACTTTCAAACCCTTTATTAGAGCTTTGAAACCCTCCCCTGGGAACAACAAGCGAAATCATATTTTTGGATGGTGAGACTGATGTATCTTTTATTTTCTCGTTTTTCTAGGTTTGGTCGTATTAAGTCAATTGTTTTAGAATATTGAAATAGGGCATATTTGAACGGAAATAAAAACATATGGTGTCCTTTTCAAGTAACGAAATATTTCTAGCGAAGAGGGCTAAGGATCGTCATGTTGTATTTAACCCAATATGCTATTGCGTCCTGGAAAGCTATTACCTTTGGTATTTTGTGGGTAATCAAAATTATGTGGTTGGTTCTGATCGCATAAATATGAAACTATCAATTTAAGAAGTCTATCAAAATCGACAATTTATCAAATCGTAGGTTTCGTAAACTACCTTCATGTCTTAGCTTAGGTAAATTTATCAGGAGACACAAACAAACTAATAAACACCAATCAACAAAGCAATTTATTCTGAATTTTTGCCTGTTAATACCATAGTCAAGTATATTTGCATGTGTCAACCAGTGTGTTTTCAGTCTTGATTTTTTTTCAAAAATACCTTTAGTGGAAAACCCAATACGTAATTTTTTCTTGGAAACGACTGGATATGAAGTTAGATTTTAACACTATTCTCGTATCTCGAAGTCACCTATGCTTGAAGTTAATTACCCTTTTGTCTTGAATTTGACAAAAGTTAGCTGAACCAGTCTTCCTCAATTTGATACATGTATCCAACAATAGTCATAAAAGAATTGGTAATATCCATACGTGGGCAATGTGGGGATGGGGTAAAGTAAAGTCTACTCCGCTATCAAAATTGAAAAAAAAATCTGAAAACACGAGTTTTTCACATTGTTGAATACCCACAAATAATTCTCTTATGTCCCTACATCCCCAAGCCTATGACATGTGTTTTTAAGGTAGTAGGGCAATTGAATTAGCACTTGCGTTCAGATGCGTCGTACTTCCTTAAAAAAAAATGAGGGAGTGTCATCCAATGGGGTGAACCTGTAATATTGTCACTAAAAATTTCCCTTAAATTGCAAAGTAGCCAGTTGAAACATTTATTTCGTCACATAATAATGTTCACTGATAATTACGATTCAAAATTATATTAAAAGAGAATAAGAAAAAGCTGAAGTTTTTGTTTAGATATTTCTATACAGAACTGAATATCCAGTAGAAAGTTTTGTCACATTTGGCATATTACCAGAAAAAAGCTAGTAGAGTAGTGTATATTTTAGAAAAAACAATTGACTATCCAGTTCAGAAGATGAAGCATCTTTATCTTAATAAGATGACGTTTTAAGAGCTCTTAAATCATAAAAAGCATTCTAAATATCTCAATGCAGCTTCAGCATAATTTTTCATGAATAATGCCCCTCCTCCTTTTTTTAATTGTGATATAAATGTTACGCAATCTTAAGCAATACAGTCTTTCCTAGTTCAGAGCTGAAATTATTCACCATAGGAAAATTCAAGATAAAAAGATGTGTTAAGTTTACTGCATCACAAGCACTAGACCTATAATAAAAAAATGTGCTGAGTCTGAAAATAGAGAACGGGTGAGGATATGGATACGAATATAGTTCGGCGCTGCCATCGCACCAGAGCCATACCGTTTTTTTGTACAATTTAGAGGCCCTGGTACAATATCCTCGAAGCTCGGGACCAGTGCGAGATGTCTTGCGTTCATTCTGGTCTCAATATCTTTTTAGTCACTTATGCTGATGACATTTTTAACATTAGCGGAACTTGGACACAATTTCTAAAATTTTCCAAAAACTACAAGCAGAATACTTAAAATTTGATTTTGAATTTAACGCTGAAAATTTCAACCTTGTGCTTTTTAACTAGATAGGCCCCCTTCCTCATGAAATTGTACTTGGGAATTCAAAAATCTGCCCTTTTGACCAAATCGTTTACCTTGGTATTCCCATTGGAAATACCATTTCTCACACTCGTCATCTCTTAACAGAAAGCATCATACGCTGCATATCAGCTTCATATGCTTTCAGTCTCTGCTAAGCTTCATTTCAATTGCCGTCATCTTGCAACACTGTACAACACTATTTCTTTCTGTCACATCCTCTGCATTGTACCCTTCTGGAAGATTCCTGCCAATGGTGATAAATTGAAAATCTGCTCCACTTTCTTCTGTTTCGCAGAATACCTAATGAGATATCCAATTTGGAATGAAATTCAAAACTCAACAATAGTCTTCACATAGCAGATCCTACTGTAGCTGTTGCTAAACTTATGGAAAAACACAACAAAAGATTTCAAGACACGCTTGGAGCTGATTTCTTCAACTTTTGTTACGCTATCATAGTTGCATAGTGATATTTTACTTTTTTTGTATTTTTTTTCTTTTTGTAGTGCTCCGTCTTTTTTTTTTTTTTTGTATGAAGGACGGGTTTTCAATAAACAACAACAATAATAATAATAATAATAATAATAATAATAATAATAATAATAATAAAACGTTACAACTGGAAGTTTTTCGGCACAATACAAACTTTCCGGTGCATTTGGATTTGACGTGATCCTTTCTGGCTCAGATATCTATTCAGACTTTAGTTTATCGAAATTATTCTTCTTGCTACGGCAAATGTTTAACCCCCTGTTAAGATAGTACAAATCACTTTCCCGCGGTAGAAGTTTAGTCTTAAAAGTGGTACAGTTTATCTCAAAGCGTTGGCAACGCTGAAATAGTTTTCGTACTATGTCAAATCACAAACATATTTGTTGAATCAATGAGAGTTCTGTTCTGCCCCGTTCGATGCTGCTGGAAATATGTTATTCCTTTGTATAGAAGCAATTCTTTGGTCAACTTTCCAATGATATGAGGTATGAGGTCAGTTTGCAACAGTGATGTAACGGTACCAATACGGTGTTATAACCAAGACGGTGTTTGGTCGTAAAATGTCCCATAAGTTAGCATGGTATTCACGTGATGGTAAGGCAGCAAACCTTATTGATTATGTTATTATAAATTGAAGACTGTCAGGATCAATAAAAGCTACTAGGGTATATAGGAGTGCTATTATTGATGTTAAAAGTATAGACCACCATCTGGTAGTCTCTAGGGTAAATTAAAAGCTGAAATTTCGAAAGGGTATGGTGTTGGAAGTTATGGAAGTTATGGTGTTGGTAGACTATAGGATGAGAATTTGAGAGAAACTTTCTAGGAACAGTTGAATACCAAGCTCAAGAATTGAAAATTTGACAGTGTGGAAGATCGATGGAATTACTTTAGGAAAACAATTTGTGAAGTTGCTGATGGTTTTTTGGGGAATAAAGTTAGGACCGCAGCTAGAAATATTAGTGAAAAAGCTTCGTTTAGTAGAGAAGAGTGAGAGACAGATGGTTGGAAATGAAAGGAATGTAAAGAAAGGGAGAAAGCTTTAAAGTATTAATTACGGGGATGTGAAGTGGACGTCATGGATAAACTTGCCAAGGATCTGTAACATACAGCTAGACGACCTAACAGTAAAATATTGTACTGACATATTAATAAATTGAGAGGGAGTAGCCAATCTGGACTTGTCCCAACTAAAGATTGGAATGGGGCCACAATTGATGATGAGGAAAGGTTAAAGAGAGATGTGCAGAACGTTTTGAGAATTTGCTAAACCGAGATAGAGTTGCAGGAAAAGATATGGAGTAAAATGAAAAAGCTTGTGATAACTTGTATGTGAAGGAAGATTTGTTTTTGAGGAAGAATTAGCGACAATATTAAAAGGATTAAAAAATAATAAGATTCGAGGTGCTGATAGTGTGGTAAATGAGTCTTAAATATGGCATCTCTGAGGTTAGAAATAAGTTACTGAAGATTACGAATATAATTTTTGACAAAGGGGAAGTTCCCAGCGATTTTAGAAAAAAAAACTTTAATCAAACCACTGTATAAGAAAGGTGATGAGAGTGAGTGTGGTAATTATCGAGGTATTAATCTGGTCTCTGTAGGTAGGAAATTACTTAGTAATATGATACTTTTTAGACTGAGAGATGCTGTAGACAAAGTCTTAAGAAAAGAATAGTGGGGTTTCAGAAAAGGTAGAGGATGTGTCGACCAAATTTTCACCCTGAGGTTAATACTTGAGAAGTACCTGTGCTATCAAACACCTTTGTTCCTTAGTTTTATAGATTATGAGCACGTGTTAGATTCCGTTGATAGAAGAGCTTTAGCAAAGGTTTTATCCTTGTATGGTATACCTGATAAATACATTAAAGTGATTAGTGCTATGTACGAAAATAACATTGCTGCGGTTAAGGTAGGAAATGAGGTCAGCAACTGGTTTCGTATTAAATCAGGAGTTAAGCAGGGTTGTGTTTTATCGCCCTTTATATGGATCATGTTGATGGATTTTGCCTTAAAAAGCCCAGGAAAGGCAATGAAAGACCACGGAATCAAATGGGGAGGAAGAACTCTTCTGGACTCCTGGATGATTTAAGCATCCTAGATGAAAGTGGGAGCAAAATGAATGAAATTTTAGAGGTTTTGCGAATTCAGGGTGCTAGAATAGGTTTGCAAATAAATGTTAAGAAAACTAAATCACTAAGGCTAGCAATAAGTGAAGATGAAAACGTGACGCTGGACAACGAAATGATTGATCTGGTGGACAGTTTCACTTACCGTGGTAGTATAATTAGTAAAGACTCTGGGAGCCATGAAGATATTAAAAGTAGAATAACCAAGGCTCAGTTTTCACAGTTAAAAAAAGTTTGGAAGAATAGGAAGATAAGTGTGCAAACCAAGATTAGAATGTTGGAAAGTACAGTGATGACAGTTGTCAAGTATGACTGAACCGCGGGTGCTCCAGAAAGCAATTGAAGATTTGCTAGATGTTTTCCAGAGAAATTGCCTACGGATTGTTTTGGGTACCCGGCTAACTGACCGTATTTCAAACAGTAGGCTGTATGAAAAGCTTGATTCAGTCCCGCTTTCTAAGGCTATAGCGAGAGAAAGCTTGAGATGGCTAGGTCACGTTCTTCGGATGATAGATTGCCGAAAATTGTCCTTTTTGGCTAACTGTCTAGGGCTAAACGGAAAGAAGGTCGTCTGCGATTGGGGCGGGAGGATGTCTTAAAGAACTTCCTGGAAAATTGTAAAGAGGGAGGCTTTAATAGATTGGGATGGAGGAGGAGTGTGCGTAGCTGTGTTCGTCTCAGGCGGTTTGGTGCAGCGGTGAGTTGTTGGTCGTAGCAGTAATAGTGACGTAACGGTATTAACATCTACTATTCAGGAATCGTATGTACAAATCAATTAACATCCATGTTATTTTTAATCATGTCAATATTGGTGACAAAAACAACTTCAGTTTCAGTTTCGTAACCAGATCAGTTAACGGTCTCGAATTTGTTTTTAAAAAGCATTTGACCTGAATTGAAAACGTGTTTCATTTGTGTACGTGTGTTTGTCATAGTTTTACTTCAGAGGACATAAGAACACCATTTTCGAATTTATCCCGTGTATATCTCAACATGAAGTTCAGGCGTAAAAATGCACTCTTGTTTCAACCCATGTGACCCCAAATTCACTCAACTGTGACAAAGTCAAAACCGGAAAGCACATGGGAAATATATATAGATGGGTAATATATTTGCAGATTAGGGAGGGGGTTTGGGGGTAAAGTATAGTAGGGCTGTAGTCAAATATGTTAACCATAATTGTTCTGCTTGTTATTAAGTAACAATTGCTTTCTTAGCATGTTTCCATCTTAACAGCCCCGATCCTAGATTTATACCGCAGTTTATTATGCTTGCACAGTTCCAATAATGTAGAGCCTAATAAGATTGCTTCAGTGGCAACCCAAAATTATGCCTTGAGGCACCATCAGCCCGTATTTTCCTTCGAGAGGAGCCAAAATTGAAGAAGAATGTCTTTCCTTTATATACCATTTTGGTTATGGGCTTCCGTTTTTGACGTATTTTTCGCGTAAAGTTTGGGACACAGAGGAATAAACAACCCCTTAAAAATTTATTATTTAAACTAGAATTGTTGCACAAATGTCCGAATTTGATAGTCCTTAAAAGAAAGTCGGATATTGGCATTTTTGGAAAAAATGAACTCACTTTAAAAGCTCCAGTTTTTGTTTAATCTTGTTTTTCCTTTCAGTCGCACTAACTTCTCTACTTTTCATAACCCGAAACTGTGTTTATATACCACCTATACTTTCAGACAAACAAATTTAAAAACCTGATGGCTCTGATCAAGGTTGCCAATGATTTTAACTAAATTCGACCGTTCTTCAGACTAAATTTATACCGCAAACGGATAATATGAATCGTAGCAAGAAGGAAATTTTCAATAAACTTAAATTTGAACAAACATCCGAGTAAGAAAGGAGCAAGTTAAACCAAAATGTACAAAATGTTTTACCGCGTTGGCAACACTGGTTCTGATTTCGGGGATTTGTCAACCAACTACCCAATTACGACACATGACTAGCGATTTTGAAAAGTTAAGTTTTAAAATGAATAAACTAAATTTACGCTGTACTCGGATTCAATGTTTTTTTTTTTTGTTTTTTTTTTTTTTTACCAGAATTAGCAACAGATGCTAATTTGATCTTACATCGGAGAGTATTTCAAGTTTGTAAATCTGCATTGACACACTTTGGATAGGATAAACCCCCGCTGACATTCAGAATAAGTAAATAGTAAGCCCCATACAGGCTGTCGAAACACCCAAAAGGCGAATCCATACAAATACGGCACCAACCCAATACAAATACGTTGGGTTCCTATTCTTCCGTGAAAAATGTAATCACCTTAGAACAATACCCGGAAGTGCACCCGGAAACAGGCCGGAATCGCGGAAACTCATTGAATGTTTTGAAAAGATTTCTAACGGTTTCTGTATTAAGAAAGCAATGGCATCCGGTCGTTTTGAATTAGTAAATATATCAGGGCGGAAGAGATGAATAGGAAGGTGATGATCTCCAGACTCTTAAAAGAAGAAAATAAATAAAGTGCTCTTAGAAAAAGAAAGGGTGTTATAGACGTCTTAAACCTCTATGATTAGTGGTGGCATGGTTCAATGTGTTTAGTGCCAATAGCAGCCGGATGGTGGCACCCAGGGGGATTCATATCTACGGAAGACTGGATTCAGATTCTATTTATTCCGATACTAACCACCAAATGTAGGCAGGGATACTCTTTAAGTATCACTCCTAATCCTTAAGACTCCTAATCCTATGGACAAACCATAGTGGGGGTTAGCCAGGTGGCGGGAAAGTAACATCTACCCAGAAAACACCTTATCTAAATATATATGAAACGTTTCAAAAGTTTCTCAAAATTAGAATAAAAATGATTTATGTTTACACCCTCTTTATTGTGCACCCCTCCTATTTCAAGATCCAGGCTATACTTATTGGACTGAGGAGGAGGTCGTTTCAATATCATTTCACGTGTTGAGGTTAATACCATACCTGTCCTTTTGAGTGTAATTTAATAAAAAACAAGTTTTTTTAAATGAAAGTAAGGAGCGACATTAAAACTTAAAACGAACAGAAATTACTCCGTATATGAAAGGGGCTTTTCCTCCTCAACGTCCCGCTCTCTACGCTAAAGTTTGACTCTTTCTCTTAACTCTACTTTTTAAAACAGTAAAAAAAAACTTTAGCGTAAAGAGCAGGACGTTGAGGAGGGAAAAGCCCCTTTCATATACGGAATAAATTCTATTCGTTTTAAGTTTTAATGTCGCTCCTTACTTTCATTTAGAAAAAAAATTGTTTTTTTTATTTAATTTCTGGACGTTTTTTAATTAATGCATGTTTTGATCTTGGCCCTCCGCACATAAATAATTAAAACGAAACTTGCATATTAATGTTTTTTTTTGGCTAAATGGCTTTCTCATAGTTTTAATCGGAAGATTTTGAGAAAAAAGGAGAGAGGGGGGAAGCCCAATTGCCTTCCAATTTTTTGATTACTTAAAAAGGCATCTAGAACTTTTAATTTTTTTACAGAGATTTCATTAGTAAAAAATATACGTAATTTACGAATTAAGTTACGTAACGAACTTCTATATTCGTATGTTTTTATTGTGTATATGAGGGAGTTCACCCCTCGTCGATACCTCGCTCTTTACACTAAAGCTTAAATTCTGTCACAATTTCTTAAGAATGACCCTTGAATCACAAAGGCCGTAGAATAAATAGTTGAAATTACTAAAAATTACTCACTTTCAGTAGAAAAAAAACTTTTCATATTTATTTTTTCATTGTTTTTTTAAATAATGCTAAAAAATCCTGCGCCCCCTTCATTGAAAGTTTCTTCCCCAATGAGAAGTTTTTCCATGGAAAGATCTTCCAGCGCAATCCCCCCCCACCTGAACTTTCCCTCCCAAACCAAAAAAATACCCCTGAAAACGTCCATATACTTCCAGTAACCATTACTATATTTAAACACAGGTCAAAGTTTGTAACTTGCAACCCCTCCCACGGGGACTGCGTGGGAGTAAGTCGTCCCCAAAGACATTGTTATTAGGTTTTTCGATTATGACGAATAAAATGGCTATCTTGCGGAAAAAATGAGCGTGGGATGTGGCCTACGTGCCCTCCAATTTGTTTCGTCACTTAAAAAGGGCACTAGAACTTTTAATTTCCGTTAGAATGAGCCCTCTCGCGACATTCTAGGACCACTGGGTCGATACGATCACCCCTGGGAAAAAAAAACAAATAAACACGCATCTGTGATTTGTCTTCTGGCAAAAAATGCGAAATTCCACATTTTTGTAGATAGGAGCTTAAAACTTGAAACTTAAAAAAAAAACAAATAAACACGCATCCGTGATTTGTCTTCTGGCAAAAAATGCGAAATTCCACATTTTTGTAGATAGGAGCTTGAAACTTCTACAATATGGTTCTCTGATACGCTGAATCTGATGGTGTGATTTTCGTTAAGATTGTATGACTTTTAGAAGGTGTTTTCCCCTATTTTCTAAAAAATATTGCAAATTTTCTCAGGCTCGTAACTTTTGATAGGTAAGACTAATCTTGATGAAAGTTATATATTTAAAATCAGCATTAAAATGCGATTTTTTTATGTAACTATTGGTATCAAAATTCCATTTTTTAGAGTTTCGGTTACTATTGAGCCGGGTCGCTCCTTACTACAGTTCGTTACCACGAACTATTTGAAAATTTAGTGCAATATGAATTCGGAGATCGTCTACTGAATACCAGTAACTTTTGCTTTGTCGAACAGACTGATTGGTCTTTCGAATCCTCTCAACCCCTTTACCCCAATGGAACCCTTCAAATAAATAGCATGAATCATAGAACCCTGCGGGATATATACTATAGTAATAATAATTGTTATAAGCTTGTTGCTTGAGACAGGTTCTCTTTTATTGTTTTTTTTCAATGTATATGTTTTGTATTGTTTTATGGACCTATGTAAATTGTATTCATCTTCCTGTCAAACAGTTCGTGGTAACGAACTGTAGTAAGGAGCGACCCGGCTCAATAGTAACCAAAACTCTAAAAAATGGAATTTTGATACCAATAGCTACATCAAAAGAATCGCATTTTAATGCTGGTTTTAAATATATAAGTTTCATCAAGTTTAGTCTTACCCATCAAAAGTTACGAGCCTGAGAAAATTTGTCCTATTTAAGAAAATAGGGGGAAACACCCCATAAAAGTCATAGAATCTTAACGAAAATCACATCATCAGATTCAGCGTATCAGAGAACTCTATTGTAGAAGTTTCAAGCTCCTATCTACAAAAATGTGGAATTTTGCATTTTTTGCCAGAAGGCAGATCACGGATGCGTGTTTATTTTTTTTTTTTTTTTTTTTTTTTTTTTTTTTTTTTTTTTTTTTTTTTTTTTTTTTCAGGGGTGATCGTATCGACCCAGTTGTCCTAGAATGTTGCAAGAGGGCTCATTCTAACGGAAATGAAAAGTTCTAGTGCCCTTTTTAAGTGACCAAAAAAATTGGAGGGCAACTAGGCCCCCTCCCACGCTAATTATTTTCCCAAAGTCAACGGATCAAAATTCTGAGATAGCCATTTTATTCAGCGTAGTCGAAAAACCTTATAACTATGTCTTTGGGGACGACTTACTCCCCCACAGTCCCCGTGGGAGGGGCAACAAGTTACAAACTTTGACCTGTGCTTACATATAGTAATGGTTATTGGGAAGTATACAGGCGTTTTCAGGAGGATTTTTTTGGTTGGGGGAGGGGTTGAGAAGAGGGGGATATGCTGGGGGAACTTTCCTTAGAGAATTTGTAATGGGAGAAGAAAATTTCCATGAAGGGAGAGCAGGATATAGGCTACTACCATTATTTAAAAAAAAAACAATTAAAAAATAAAAGTGAAAAAGCTTTTTCAGCTGGAAGTAAGGAACAGCAATAAAACTTAAAACAAACAGAAATTATTACCCATATGAGGGGCTCACCTCCTTCTAATACCTCGCTCTTTACGCTAAAGTATTTTCAGTAATTTCAACTACTTATTCTACGGCTTTTATGATTCAGGGGGTCATTCTTAATGAATTGGGATAAAATGTAAGCTTTAGTGTAAAGAGCGAGGTACTGACGATGGGGCGAATCCCCTCATATATGTAATAAAAACATGAGAATACAAAAGTTGTTTACGTAAGCTAATTTATAAGTTACGTAAATCTTTTACCAATAAAAAGATTCGTAAAAAATTAAAAGTTCTAGTTGCCTTTTTAATTAACCAAAAAATCGGGGGGCAACTAGGTTTCGTCCCCCGCTCTTTTTTTCTCAAAATCATTCGATCAAAATTATGAGAAAGCCATTAAGCCAAAAAAAAAATATGTAAATTTCGTTTTGATTATTCCTCTGCGGAGAGCCAAAATCAAAACATGCATTGATTCAAAAACGTTCAGAAATTAAATAAAAAAAACAAGTTTTTTTAACTGAAAGTAAGGAGCGACATTAAAACTTAAAACGCACAGAAATTACTTCGTATATGAAAGAGGCTGCTTCCTCATCAACGCCCCGCTCTTTACGCTAAAGTTTTTTACTGTTTTAAAAAGAAGAATTGAGAGAAAGAGTCAAACTTTAGCGTAAAGAGCGGGGCGTTGATGAGGAAGCAGCCTCTTTCATATACGAAGTAATTTCTGTGCGTTTTAAGTTTTAATGTCTCTCCTTACTTTCAGTTGAAAAAACTTGTTTTTTTTATTTAATACTAAAAGAGTCAGACTAGACTTATTAGAAGTTTCAGAAAATCATATCCCATGGGTAGGAAGTATGAAATTGGGTTATATAGAATTTGTTTACTCAGGCAGAAAGGATGGGATGCATAGACAGGGAGTAGGGCTCATGATGAATAAGGAAGCTGTTAAGTCTTGTTTAAGCTGGGAAGGTATTAATAATAGAATACTAATTGCTCATTTTATGATTAAAAAGTTCAGGGTATCAGATATAGTAGTATATGCACCTGTTGAACCGACTGACCTAGATACTACTGACTCAACTGAATTTTACTTACAGTTACAGGAGCAAATAGACAGGGTCCCAGGTAGAATTATGGCATTTTTTAGGATATTTGAATGCCCATGTCGGTAGAAATAGGGCTAGATGGTATCCTAGCCTTGGTAAGTTTGGTATTGGACAAGAAAACAGTAATGGCTACAGACTTTTGCAATTTTGTAGGTATAACAATCTACTTATAACCAATACGGTGTTTGGTCATAAAATGGCCCCTTAAAGTTGACATGGTATTCACGTGATGGTAAGACAGCAAACTTTATTGATTATGTTATAGCAAACCATGGCAGTATCAATACAAGATACTAGGGTATATAGGAAGGCGGTTATTGATGTTAAGAGTAAAGATCACCATCTAGTATTGTCTAGGGTTAATTGAAAGCTGGAATTTCGGAAGGGTAACTACCTCCCGAGAAGTTCTGATGCTCGTAGACTCCAGGATGAAAATTTGAGAGAAACTTTCCAGGAACAGTTGAATATTAAACTTGGGAGTTTAGAATTTGACAATGTGGAAGATGGTTGGAATAATTTTAGAAAACCAATTTGTGAAGTTGCTGATGGTGTCTTAGGGAAGAAAGTTCAGACTGCAGCTTGAAATATTTGTGAAAAAGTTTTATGTTGGCTTGTATAAGAATTATCTTAATGATAGATTCTATGAAAACAACAGGAATGTAAAGAAAGTGGAGAAAGCATTACAATACGAACTAAGGAGGTGTGAAGTGGAGGCCGAGGATAAAATTGCCGAGGATCTGGAAGATGCAGCTAAACGATATAATAGTAAAATATTGTACTGGCATGCTAATAAATTGAAAGGGAGCAGTCAATCCAGACCTGTCCCAGTTAAAGATAGGAACGGGGCCACGATTAATGATAAGGAAAGACTTAAAGAGAGGTGGGCGAAACATTTTGAGAATGTACTAAGCCGAGATACACTTGCAGGAAAAGATAGAGAGGAAAATGAAAAAGCTTGATACCATGGATGTGAAGAAAGATTTGTTTTGGGAAGAAGAATTAGTGAAAGTACTAAAAGGACTAAAAAATAATAAGGCTCCAGGTGCTTATAGCTTGGCAAATGAGTTTCATAAATATGGTTGCTCTGAGGTTAGAAATAAGTTACTGCAGATTATGAATATGATTTCTTACAAAGAGGAAGTATCTAACGATTTTAGGAAAACCTTAATTAAACCGCTCTTTACGGAAGGTGATAAGAGTGAGTGTTTTGATTATCGAGGTATTTGTCTGGTCTCTGTAGATAGCAAATTACATAGTAATATGATACTTTTTAAACTGAGAGATGGTGTATACAAGGTTTTGAGAGAAGAACAGTGCGGTTTTAGAAAAGGTAGAGGATGTGTCGACCAAATTTTCGCTCTTAGGTTAATAATTGAAAAGTGTCTTAGTTGTCAAACACCTTATGTCCTCAATTTTATTGATTATAAGCAAGCGGTCGTTTGTGTTGATAGAAGAGCTTTAGCAAAGATCTTATCCTTGTATGGTATACAAGACAAATACATCAAAGGGATTAGTGTTATGTACGAGAATAACAGTGTTGCGGATAAGGTAGGAAGTGAGGTTAGCTGCTGGTTTTGTATTAAATCAATAGTTAAGCAGGATTTTGTTCTATCTCCCTTTATATGAATCATTTTGATGGACTTGTTATGGACTGTTATTTGATGGATTTTGATGTTAAGAAGACTAAGTCACTCGGGCTAGGAATAAGTGAAGATGGAAAGGTGACTTTGCGTAACGAAAAGATCCATCAGATGGGCAGCTTCAATTATCTTGGTAGTATTATTAGTAAAGACGTGGGAGCAGTGAAGATGCTAAAAGTGGAATAGCCAAGACTGACGGGTGTTATATCTAAGTTAAAAAAAGTTCGGTAGAATAGGAAGACAAGTCTGTCAACAATAATTAGAATATTGGAAGGTACAATGATGACAGTGGTCAAATATGTCTCTGAAGCATGGGTGCTCCGAAAAGTGGATGAGGATTTACTAGATGTTTTCCGGAGAAATTTCCTACGGATTGTTCTGGGTAACCGACTGACTGATCGTATTTCATAGAGTAGGCTTTACGAAAAATGTGGTTCAATCCTGCTTTCTATGACTATAGTGACAGATAGGTTGAGATGGCTTAGGGACGTTATGCAGATGAAGGATAGCCAATTGCCGAAGATTATCCTTTTCGGCCAACCGTTTAGGGCTAAATGGAAAGCAGGTCGTCCTCGTTTGGCGTGGAAAGATGTCATATAGAAAGACTTAGAGGAAATGGGAACTTCGGCGGAGGGTGTAAAGACAGAGGCTTTGAATAGATGGGGATGGAAAGGGAAAGTGCGCAGCTGTGTTGGCCTCAGGCCGCTTGGTGCTGCGGTGAGTTGTTAGTAGTAGTAGTAGTAATGTGCTGGAACCCTTCCAAACTAACCAGTAGCCATACTAATAGATACAAAGGGATATTTTATCTTTGATGATTTGATCTTCGAAGATTTCATCTTTGGCCAGAACAGAAGAAGTTAAAAAAAAGATTAAAAACAATCAGACTTTGAATTATGTCTACGGATGTAGATCTTGGCGGAAATATGTGCATATTTCTCTTTTTTAAATGACTGTGATTTAGCCCGCTTATATTTGTTGTCCTAACTCTCTCGTTTTGCCCTCAGAAAGCCAAAGCCCAAGTTGGAAAATATAAGGAAAATTGGCACAAATCTAAGTCAGTGTCTTTTTTTTTGTCTTTGTTGGGACTTTATCGATGTCTGATTCAACCAGCATTTCATTCAATTTTTTTTCTTCGTAATTCACTTGTATTCATCGTAGCTTTATTTAATCTTGCAAAATTCTAGTATTCCTCTGTTAAATGTTAGGGTTCTGAGAAACCCCGACGGGAATCCTTGGTCGGGATAATAAAAGAAACTCGTATAAAGTAGAACCGTCCTGGCCGAGTGGGTTGGTGCGCTGGATTCGGGATCCCTTGTCTGAGAGGACGCGGGTTCGAATCCCAGTGTACCCAATTCTTCAGTTTGGGACGGGGGTCAGTGGCGTGACTCTGTAAGCTTAGCCAGAGTCGACCCAGCTTCAAATGGGTACCTGGAGAAATCTGGGAAGGTAAACAGGAAGGGTGTGCGAAAGCACAGGATGGCTGGCCCCCAACCCCCATTGTACTTCCTGGCTGAAGGGCCAAGAAACGGAGATCAGCACCGCCGGTACGGACTGTAAAGTCCAATGCCGTGTCCTTTACCTTTTACCTTTATAAAGTAGAACCGATTATATAGGGAGGAATTGCAAATATTACAAACCGCGTTAGCAATTTAAGAGTTAATTGAATATTTTTAAGCGGCCTCATTCATGATCAAACAATGATACGAGTGTAAGAAAATTGAGATGGTGTATCTGGCTTTAACAAATAATCAAACAGTTCGTGGTAACGAACTGTAGTAAGGAGCGACCCGGCTCAATAGTAACCAAAACTCTAAAAAATGGAATTTTGATACCAATAGCTATATCAAAAGAATCGCATTTTAATGCTGGTTTTAAATATATAAGTTTCATCAAGTTTAGTCTTACCCATCAAAAGTTACGAGCCTGAGAAAATTTGCGTTATTTTAGAAAATAGGGGGAAACACCCCCTAAAAGTCATAGAATCTTAACGAAAATCACACCATCAGATTCAGCGTATCAGAGAACCCTATTGTAGAAGTTTCGAGCTCCTATCTACAAAAATGTGGAATTTTGCATTTTTTGCCAGAAGGCAGATCACGGATGCGTGTTTATTTGTTTTGTTTTTTTTTTGTTTTGTTTTTTCCCCAGGGGTGATCGTATCGACCCAGTTGTCCTAGAATGTTGCAAGAGGGCTCATTCTAACGGAAATGAAAAGTTCTAGTGCCCTTTTTAAGTGACCAAAAAAATTGGAGGGCACCTAGGCCCCCTCCCACGCTAATTATTTTCCCAAAGTCAACAGATCAAAATTCTGAGATAGCCATTTTATTCAGCGTAGTCGAAAAACCTTATAACTATGTCTTTGGGGACGACTTACTCCCCCACAGTCCCCGTGGGAGGGGCAACAAGTTACAAACTTTGACCTGTGCTTACATATAGTAATGGTTATTGGGAAGTATACAGGCGTTTTCAGGAGGATTTTTTTGGTTGGGGGAGGGGTTGAGAAGAGGGGGATATGCTGGGGGAACTTTCCATCGAGAATTTGTCATGGGAGAAGAAAACTTCCATGAAGGGAGAGCAGGATTTACTAGCATTATTTAAAAAAAATTAAAAAATAAATGTGAAAAAGCTTTTTCAGCTGGAAGTAAGGAACAGCAATAAAACTTAAAACAAACAGAAATTATTACCCATATAAGGGGCTCACCTCCTTGTGATACCTAGCTCTTTACGCTAAAGTATTTTTAGTAATTTCAACTATTTATTCTACGGCTCTTGTGATTCAGGGGTCATTCTTAATGAATTGGGATAAAATTTAAGCTTTAGTGTAAAGAGCGAGGTACTGACGATGGGGTGAATCCCCTCATATATGTAATAAAAACATGAGAATACAAAAGTTCTTTACGTAAGCTAATTTATAAGTTACGTAAATCTTTTACCAATAAAAAGATTCGTAAAAAATTAAAAAAGTTTTTACTGTTTTAAAAAGAAGAATTGAGAGAAAGAGTCAAACTTTAGCGTAAAGAGCGGGGTGTTGATGAGGAAGCAGTCTCTTTCATATACGAAGTAATTTCTGTGCGTTTTAAGTTTTAATGTCGCTCCTTACTTTCAGTTAAAAGAAACTCGTTTTTTTTATTTAATATGGAGTAGAAGCAGGCTTTGTAGTTCGCAATATAGCAAAGAAGCTTATTAATGCTTATATTTCAAATTTATATTCTCAAATATTGTGCACAGTTGCATTGAAGTCAGGAATTAAAGTTATGTTCATGTTAGGGTATGTTATGTTTTATTAGGATAAAAAAGGTCAAATTTTGGGAAATAGATTTGATCCTTTTTTTGTTATTGTAATGAATGACAAGGCTGGACAATAAAACAGCACAGACTTAGAACAGTTTCCATTTTCTTTTCACCAGAATTGTACTTTGTCATTATAATAAACTTAATTTATGCGCAAGGTCTGATCATTTTGTTAAACATCTAGATAGTATATCAAATACATTCCAATCCAAAAGATGTTTGCATAAAACCCTGAAGATTTGTATATAAAGCTTGCCCTCATCCAAGGCTGTATCCATGAGGGAGGTATCGGGTTCGACCTCCCTCCCTCGTGCTCTGAAAGTTCTGTCCGTTTCGTAGAAAAGTAACAAAAATGCATATGAACAAGATTTCCATGCCTTTTTAACCCCCCTCCCCCGGACGAAAGCCATGGATACACCCTTACCCTCACCCCTTGAGGTCAAAAAGGTCTAAATTTTTTGAATATATTTGTCTAACAATTATTGTTTATGTATGCGAATATTGTTGACGTGTCGTTATTAATTCGCTCCTTGCCTGGGGTCTATATGTATGATGCTTGTTAATCCCTCAATCCATTGACTGTTTTTTACTACAAGTCTTCTTTGAAATTCGCCCACGGTCTCCAGAATTAAAGGAATCTCATTTCTCGAATACGCCTACACGAAGGAAAAATATAATGATTTCTGGGAGACTTTGAGACCCTTGTGGGACCTTTCAGAATTTTCGACGCCTACAGGGGAAAAATGTTTTCCGTAGCTGAGGATCAAGCCGTACAGTTAAACCAAATTAAGAAACTAATTCTATTGTAACGTTGAAGCTATAAAGAATGGTACCATTTCATCCTGTAATCAGTGTAAAAATAAGGGAGCCGAGTGGTGTCAATTGAAGGGGTGTATGTCCCCCCCAGATTTTGGAAAATTAATTTTTGGGGATATTTTCATTAAAAAATTCGTTTTTTGTAACTTCCATTGAAAAAAGGAAAAAACTGCAAATTAACCCTTCCTTCCAAGGTTCTGACAAATTTATTTTGACTTTAAATTCTGGTGAATTGATGCCAATGAAGAAGTCATTTGTTATGAAATTTTTAGGGAATTCTAGAATTCTACTCGAAAAACAACAATATTTCTGAAGTAAGATGGACACCACGACGACTGGTTGCCCACCATCTGCTACCTAGGGGACATCTCAGAGTGTCACTTCTTCCGCCCGCGTGGTACACTTAATATGACTTGTTACTTTTTTCTTATTTTTCCTTCAAACACTTTTTAAAGCACCATTTACGAGGGCTTTATGCTTGCTAAATAATTGAATTTTTGTTACATTTGGCTTTGATTCTGACGAACCGTGGTGTGCTTGTTCGAATGGATCAATTCTCAATAAAATTAGTTCTAGAAAGCTATAATTATTGTTCTAAAACATAAACCTCATTCCACTCATGATACTGGTTGACGAAGCAAGTTATTTTTGTATAGCCTACTATAGGGTTTGGTTAAAAACAAACTTCTTTTCTTACCAATAACATTCAGTTTTTAGGTGATTCAACCTTAAGATATTTAAACATTCCAGATACAACGCTGAATATTCGTTCCATAACATGCATTTATTTTTTATTCTAGATGCCGCACGTCAAGAAAATCAGGGAGTATTAATTCACTGTCACGCTGGTATTTCGAGGTCACCAACTATTTCCATTGCTTACCTCATCTTCAAATGCGGAATGACTTTGGTTGATGCATATACATTTGTGAAAACCAGACGAAAGATCATATCACCTAATTTTAATTTCATGGGTCAGCTACTTGAATTTGAGCAAGAACTTAATGGGAAAATGCGCAATGTTGAGGAAATCAAACTCCCGTTAGAACTTAGGACGAGTGAGGTAGAGCCTCTTAAAGAGCGACGGTTAAATGCGCCATCTGGTAGTGTGACTCCATTTTTACTTCCATCCAACTCAAATCCGCCATTCAATATCTCTTCGCCTGGCGTTCCTACACCCTATCCCTTCGCACCGTCACATTCATCATCAAATCCTTTCACATTTAAGAATGAGAATTCGGCTAAAACAGTGGAAGCATGCAGGAAAAGTGGCCTTATTCGATTCGAACCTTTGACTCCTACTTCAACGCACTGTGGCTTCTAAATTTGTATGTACCGTACAAAATATGTGTTAATAAGTATTGCATAATATTATGTATCTCCAATTGTTTTTGCAAGAGACCGCTTTGTATTTTCATAAGAATCATTTATCTAATTTCTTTGTCATCACTTTATAATTTTCATCGCAATAATAGATGTGAATGTTTTACTTTTGTACGATTAAAGACATGTATCCGAATTTAAAAGCCAAGAAAAAACCTCTATTTATTTTACAGTCAAACACTTTTTGAATAACTCGCTTGTGAAGGAGCACATTCTTGTAAGCTTTTGAGTTCTTTTTAGTTCCTATAATTGTGCCCATGTTATGTGCGAACTCTCCGAATTTTCTGGTTTTGGGGTTTCCTCCGTATATTTGTTTATATAATTTCGTATAATTCATCTTGTATAGGTTTTATGATGGACTTGCCCCACCTCCTCCACGTGATGATCTCCTGTGTATCGTAATGATGGCTCTGGCTAATTTTTTATTAATTTTATCAAAATATGATTAAATTATTCGTAATCTTAAATTGATGACAGTAAAGATCAAGTTTTGCAAGACAGTTTTTCTGCATTTCAAAGATTTTCTAGCTTTTAAATTTCATTTTGCAATTTTTATAAGACTTTTAACCGTAGTAAAATAATAATGTGCTGATTTTTTAAATGTTGCTTAACTATTTATCTTCCCCCCAAATATATTGAATTTTGTATCCCATACTTGAGTAAATGAACATCTTTAAATAAAAATATCATTTACAGAAATGGGGGGGGGCTCGGGACGTTGACCCCCAAAGATCTAAATTTTTTGAATTTATGGGCATTTCTTATTCAAATTATCATATTAGCTTTGCTTTTCTATCATTCCCTCTCGAAAAAGTTTGATTGTGCCCCCCCCCACCGTGAAAAATTTCTTGCATTTGTGCAAGATTGTCTATATTCTCAGATAGATTTTTTTTTTTTTTTTTACAAGTTAGCCGAGAATTCTCAACTTGATTTCCTTATTTGTCTCAATTCCATTACATCTTGGTGGTAATAATTCAAAAGTCGTAAAATAATAAACAAGAATAGCCTTTCAAAAAGTGCATATCAAAATGCGCGCCAACGTGTGGCTCAAGGTGTAGCATGTGCATTGAAGTGTACCACGCACGGTGGAATAAGCAGTGCTCTGCGAGGCAGACCAGAGTGGTGGAGAATTGGTGACCGTCTGGTACCAACACATTTGCTTAGCAGCCAAAGAAAAGTTATTTGGTTATTCTGCTGTTTTAGCAACAAATTGTTTCACAATGCCTTTTCCAACTTCACAGATAGTTAGAAAACAGGATATAAGGCATTACGGGAAAAAAAAAGGAACAAAAGCATCCGCCGAATAAATAAGATCCTTAAGAATAGAGTTATTCAATAGAATACTACTGAGTTTAAGAACATAAATGTAAAATTTCCATTTGGTGAAAATTGTCACATAACACGTTTTGAATACCATAAGACGACATGTCTTCAGATGAATATCTGTGAATGGTTACATCAAACGTGCATTGAAGCTCTATGAAAACTTGTTAAATAATAAAGAATGGATTTCATAATTATGTTTATATTTAAGTTACTGTAACTTCCCTTACAGATAGATCAATTCCTTGTTTCAGATAGATTAATTCCTCAATTCTTCTTATCAATAATAATATTTTACTTGTGAAAACTTTGTCAGATTAGTAATTTGTTTGACATAATCTTGTCAAAGAAAGATATGACTAGTGAATTATCGAAAGCATTTAGTAATTTAAATACGATATGACGTGTTTAAGAACAGTTTAAGAAGTTTTGGGTGAAGTTCACGTGGGTCTGATTGGGTAGGGATCTATTTTTGGAGAGTCGAATGGATGCCAAATCTTAACGACTCAAAAATACCTAAAATCTGCCAAAAACAGAAGAAAAACTACTTGAACTAGTTTAAAAACTTTCCCTTTCAAGTTTACCTCCTCCTTACTTCACAGAAAAATCCATGGCTTTTGCCCTCAGCCCCTGATTCCATTGATTCCATCCCAAACGAAAGAAAAAGCTCCTGTGGATGTAATACACCACTAAACTAAAAGTAATTTTTTGTTAAAATAAAAAAAGTGCAATTAATGACTCATGTACATTTTCAAATGAAACACCCTTTCAATCTTGCATTTACTATCTTTCCAGCGCATGAATTCACATTTTCATTTTCTTTCTTTGAAGTTTCAGGTTAATTTCGTCACCTTAAAGCAATTCGTAATTTTGGCTCATTGTGCAGTAGAGGGAGACGCATATGTGTTTCTATTTTTTCTGGAGTCATCTTTTGTGCTTAGAACTTGATTAGGAGGCCATACATATTTAGCGACGAGAATACTTTGGAAAGCTTTTCTTGCGTGCTACTTTCTTGTTTTTTTTAACTCTTACGTATTTTTCTATTATTTTTACAAATATAATATAAAATTGGTAAAAGAATGCGCCCATTTCTAGCAACTGTATTCAATTCATAAAAATGAAAGGCCAAGTCAGGCTGCTTCGGTACTTAGATAAATTATTGAGTAAGAACGAGTTCTGCTCAAATTGACTGAAACAGATTATTGAGTCTATTAAAGGAGTTTTTCTTATGATTTTCATTGATCTCGATATCTTCACTTCTTACGCACCTCTGCCATACACGATCATGTATGCCCCTCTGCGACTTGATGGGCTTATTCCAGAAGACAACCATAAAGGACAAGTTTAAGGGAACTTGAGAGAAAGTTGAATCACATATAAGATTTTGAAGGTCCCTGTGTACCTCCAAAATCGATTTTAGAGTTACCCAAGAGCTGCTTTCGGTACCCATATGTACGGGCCGACAAAGTGTATATTCACTCTTTTGCAGTTGAAGCTGAGGTGTATTTTTCTTTTGCAGTTGATGGTATAAGAACACATAATATTGATCATAGTCTTTTGATTTCTCATTTTCTCTAGTCGATGTTCAGATTTTTTAGACTTTTGTTCATTTGGCTGTTTTTGTGTTTTTATCATACGATAGCTTGTGTTAGTTGACCTACATATAGTTGGATTTTCGGTATTTATGTATTGTAGTTTAGGACATTAAATAAAATGTATGTTTACCAGTATTTTATTTTCTGAACTACCACTTTAGAAAAGTTTTTTACGAAGCAGGTTGCCACAGCTAAAGGGAGGTTGTTTTTAAAAGAAGAAACATTCACTGAATATGTTCCAAAAAAAGGAAGTAATGCCCAGAATGAGTAAACATAGTTTTTATACAGTGCTTCACCCTCCTCTATGCACATTTAACAATATAAATCTAAAATCTGAAAAATCGAAATATAATAACGATGTATGCGCCAAAGAATTATTCTTTACATGCTCATTCTGAATCTGCAAGATTTGTAAAGTTTAGTGTTACCCAGCAAAAATTATTAGTACACGAAAATATACATAAATTTTGAAAAAGGGGAGCGATCTTTATTAGGACTAATTTCAAAAAAACTTTTCACAAGACAAGTTTTTCCTTGAAAAGTTAAAAGCTCCATTAAGCCAAGAATGAGCAAAAATAAAGTCAAATATTCTTCCAAGCGCGAAACTACCCCAAATCACTATCAATAAATAAATTAAACTCAAAATGAACAGAAATCAAACAGTTCGTGGTAACGAACTGTAAGTAGGGAGCGACCCCGGCTCAATAGTAACCAAAACTCTATAAAACGAAAATTTGATACTAATAGATATACGAAAAGAATTGGTGTATTATGCAGGATTTTAAATATATAAGTTTCATTAAGTTTAGTTTTGCTGATAAAAGGTTACGCCTTTTATGCGCATTTTATATACGCATTTTAAAAATTTGCTGATTTTTGAAAAAAAGGGAGAAACATCCACTAAAAGTATTAGAATCTTAATGAAAATCACACCATCATATTCAATATATTAGAAAACCCTTATGTAGTGATTTCAAGCTCCTATCTGCAGAACTGTAATTTTTTATTTTTTGCCAAAAGAAACATCACGGATGCGTGTTTATTTATTTATTTTTTTTCGTTGTTGTTTTTTTCCAGGTGTGATCGTACCGACCCAGTTGTCCTGGGATATCGTGAGAGGGCTTATTTGAACGGATATAAAAACAGTTGCCTTTTTTAAGTGACCAAAAAGATTTGAGGGCAACCTGGAACCCTCCCCTGCCCCTTTTTTCCCAAAGTCGTCCGATAAAATTTCGAGATAGCCATTTTACTCAACATAATTGAAAGGCCCAAGAGCTATGCCTTTGGATATAACATTAACCCCCCCCCCGCCGTAGGGGGAAGGTTAAGTCATAGTATTTGCCCATTCTTTACACAAAATATTTGGTATTGCGAATTATGTATACATTTGCAGGTGGAGGGAGGGGGTGCAATTTTTTGCTGGCTGTTATTTCACGGGGGAATTTTGTATGGGCAGGGAAGTTTCCAGGGGGTACACTTGTCAGTGTAAATTATACACTGGGGGAATTTGCCAGAATTCCTATACAAAATTCTTTTTAAATGTCTTGCTTTCTCTTTCCCGTCTCAATTTTACGCACCGAGTTGTTAAGGGTAATTGTCCGAGGTAAATTTTCACCGGGATTGAATTGTCTAGAGGAAATTTCTGTGGTGAGGGGTATTTTTCCGTGGAGGTGAGGCCAGATTTCTGGGCATTACTTAAAAACGATCAGAAATTAAATTGAAAAAAAAAAAGTTTTTTCAACTGAAAGTAAGGAACAACATTAAAACTTAAAACGAACATAAATTATTATGTGTATGAAGAGGATTGCCCCCTCCTCAAAATCTTGCTCTGTATGCAAAACTTAGAATTTTGCCCCAATTCTTTAAGAACGTATCCTGAAACACAGAAGAAACTAAGTCACAAGTCTTCAGTAGCAGCTTCATAACGGAGAATAGTAGCTTCTCAGTGAATTCTGAAAGTTGGTAAGAGCTTCATGGTCAAACATCTTGTCTAGCATATTCTTTTTGTCAGGATTGTCACGGGTTTTGCTACTTTAGGCACTTCCAGGTAAGCTAGGACGATGAAATTTGTCGGGCGTATCAGCGACCGGACCAGATTAAATTAGAAATAGTCGTTTTCCCGATTTGACCATCTGGAGGGGAGTGGGGGGCCGTTAATTTGGAAAAAATAGAAAAATTGAAGTATTTTTAACTTACGAACGGTTGATCAGGTTGGGAAGGCTATCATGTCTCAAAGCTGTTATTTTAAATCCCGACCGGGTCTGGTGACATTGGGGGGAGTTGGGAGGGGGAACCCTAAAATCTTGGAAAACACTTAGAGTGGAGGGATTGGGATGAAACTTGATGGGAAAAATAAGCACAAGTCCAGGATACATGATTGACATAACCGGAACGGGTCCGCTCAATGAAATTTGATATTTAGAAGGATATCGTGTCTTAGAGCTCTTATTTTAAATCCTGACCGGATCTGGTGACATTGGGGGGACTTGGGAGGGGGAAACCTAAAACTTGGTAAACACTTAGAGTAATAGCAATAGCTATTTCCTAGTAATAGCACTAATAGCAATCAGTGGAAGTCTCGGGGTTTTCCAAATTTTGGGCGTCTAACGACCGTCATACATACTTAATCAAATGTGAACACATAATGCTCTCGAGGAGAGGAGGCGATATTTTGAAATGACGCAACTCTGACTAAAAGCGAACTTTAGGCAAATTATACAAAAAATATAAAACATAATAAGAAAATCTAGAAAATCAAGGGAGTTTCTTAATTCAGAGAGACACTTTTCAATCTTGATTTGGGTGCAGTTTTCAATTACATTTTCACTAAGGAATCAGAAAAAAGAAGCCTACGAATCTCTAAAGCTAAAAAAAGAAGATAGAGAAAACTCTTAACAGGTTTCAGGTCGAGCCACTTTTTCTCTTCTACCCCCCCCCCCCCAACCCTTTCGACAGCCCTATTATCGTGCAATTAGTTGATCATTGCAGCCTCATTAAAGAACAGATTTACACGCTCCCCGAATCACATGGTTGTAAATTATTTTGTTAATGTCTCGTAATTTAATGCAGACAATGAATGGCCTAATTCATTATTCCCTATGACACGCGGCTACTCTGAGATGATTCATTTTGTTCGAACTTGCCACCCTTATCGTCTTTTCACTAATTGAATACATGTCCTGCAACTGAGATATGAAACTTTCAGATGAATGATTTTGAGGGGGAATTGAACACGGACTTAATTCTAGTTGGCTGAGTTATCTATTCATTGGCTTGATTTTTTTTTTTTTTTTTTTTTTTTTTTTTAGATAAAACACCTGGACTGCACTAGCCCCCCCTCTGACGTTTAATTGAGTTTATAGAAAAACTAAATTCGAAGAGTGTTTTGAAGTTAACGAGTAGTATATTTAAAGAAAATATACTGACTAAAGCTTAATTATAAAACACTAGCTATTTAATCTTCCATTATGTACACATAAACACAAATGATTGCACTACTATATCAAAATGGCCCACAAAGGAATTTAATGTTGCTAAAAATCATATTCTATTACTGAAAGATTATTTTTATTTTCAAAATATAATTTAAAAAATCAACTTCACTGGATCTTTGCAGAATTGATTTTTTGTAGTTTTTTATGGCACTTGGTAATAACCAAGTGACATATAGCAATCGCAAATTCTGTCGGTCTGTCTGTTTGTCTGTCGGTCCCGGTTTTGCTACTTTAGGCACTTGCAGGTAAGCTAGGACGATGAAATTTGGCAGGCGTATCAGGGACCGAACCAGACTAAATTAGAAGTAGTCTTTTTCCTGATTTGACCATCTGGGGGGGCCGTTAATTCGGAAAAAATAAAAAAAATAAAGTATTTTAACTTACGAACGGTTTATCAGATCTTAATGAAATTTGATGTTTGGAAGGATACCGTGTCTCAGAGCTGTTATTTCAAATCCCGACCGGATCTGGTGACATTGGGGGGGGATTTGGGAGGGGGATACCTAAAATCTTGGAAAACACTTAGAGTGGAGGGATCGGGATGAAACTTGGTGGGAAAAATAAGCACAAGTCCTAGATACATGACTGACATAACTGGAACGGATCTGCTCTCTCTGGGGTAATTGGGGGGGGGGGGGGGCTAATTCTGAAAACTTTGAAAAAATGAGGTAAATTTAACTTACGAACGGGTGATCGGATCTCAATGAAATTTGATATTTAGAAGGATATCGTGTCTCAAAGCTCTTATTTTAAATCTCGACCGGATTTGGTGACATTGGGGGGATTCTAGGGTGGGGAAACCTAAAATCATGGAAAACGCTTAGATTGGAGGGATCGGGATGAAAATTTGTGGGAAAAATAAGCAGAAGTTTTAGATACGTGATTTACATAATTGGAACGGATTCGCTCTATTGGTGGGGGGGGGGGGCTAATTCTGAAAAATAAAAAAAATGACGAATTTTTAACTTACGGAGGAGTGATCGGATCTTCATGAAACTTCACATTTAGAAGGACCTCATAACTCAGATCTCTTATTTTAAATCTCAAACGATCAAGCGTAATTGGTGAGGGGGGGGGGCAGTTGGGGGGACCGGAAATCGTAGAAAATACTTAAAGCGGTGAGATCCGGATGAAACTGGATGGGAAGAATAGAAACCTGTTTAAGATGCCTGACTGACATAAACGGACTGAATCTGCTCTTTTTGGTGGAGTTGGGGGGGGGGTAATTTTGAAAATTGAGGTATTTGTAACTTACGAAAGGGTGACCATATCTTAATGAAATTTGATATTTAGAGGGATCTTGTGCTTTAAAGCTCTAATTTTAAATTCCGACCAGATCGTTTGACATTGGGGGGACTTGAAGGGGGAAACGGAAATTCTTGGAAAACGTGAAAATTGGGGTATTTTTATCTTACGAATAGGTGATCGGATCTTAACGAAATTAGATATTTAGAAGGAATTCATGTCTCAAAGTTCATATTTCAAATCCCGACCAGATCTTTTGACATTGGGGGGGGAGTTGGAGGGGAAAATCTTGGAAAACACTTGGAGTGGAGGAATCGGGATGAAGCTTGGTGGATAAAATAAGCAAATGTCCTTGATACGTGATTGACAGAATCGTACTGGATTCGCTCTCTTTGGGGAGTTGGGGGGAGGTGTTCAGTGATTTGGCGAGTTTGGTGCTTCTGGACATGCTAGGACGATGAAAATTGGTAGGAATGTCAGGGAGCTGCACAATTTGACTTGATAAAGTCGTTTTCCCAGATTCGACCATCTGGAGGGCTAAAGGGAGAGGAAAAATTAGAAAAAAATAGGTATTTGTAACTTACGAGTGGGTGATCGGATCTTAATGAATTTTGATATTTAGAAGGACGTCGTGACTCAGAGCTCTTATTTTAAATCCTGACCGGCATTAAGCCTCTTTTTACCTTTTTAAATCAATCTATTGATTCATAGAATTTTGTTAGAGCTCATACCATATGATCTCTTGGCTCTTAGCTCTTCTTGCCTCGTCACAAGTGCCATATGAGCTCTTAGCTCTTGTTTTAGAAAACAGCTCCACAATTTTGCTGGTAAAATGAAATCCTGGTATTTTCTGGACTAAAAAAAAGATCTAGATAGTTTATGCGTCTGAAAAAATTCATTACTACCGCGGTATCCCCCTACTGTCTGTTCCTGGAAAGTTGTTTGCGATGCTACTGCTGAAACCTGCAACAAGTTCCTACATACTTTGTGGCGCCCTCAACAAGCCAGATTCATGCCAGGAAGATCGACCACTGAGTAGATTTACACGGTTAGACAGATCGTTGAGAAGACAGTGGAATTCAACAAAAAAGCCTGCATAGCTTTCATTGACTTTCGTTCATTGACTTACTCCTGGTTAACTCCTGGTAGAGTCCTGGTTGAACTTCACTGAGGCAAGGATGCTGGGATTGTTTTGAAAAACTTGTTGCTTTAGTTTTATTGATTTGATCCTCTTGTAAGTTGTTTCATCTTATATATTTTTGTATCGCTGAGGACGGCCCTTGGACATAGGGCCAAAATATTCATTCTAATTTGTTTCACACTGTCTTGAGAAATTCCCTATTGTTCTTCTTGTTTTTGGTGTTTGTGATGGAAAGGCAGTGTGGTCTTTGTCGCTATTTACTACCAAGGTAAGTGAAACTACCCATCTGATTCATCTTTTTGTTACCCAACGTCACCTTTTCATCTTCATTTATTCCTAGCCTTAGTGACTTAGTCTTCTTAGCATTAATTTCCAGACCTATTCAAGCACCCTATATATATCAAGTTTCACTAAGATCCGATCCGATCCGGATCGGTGATCCGAGAACTAGATCTGATCCGAGAACTAGTGCTATTACTATTAATACTCCTTGTAGTAATGCTAATACTACTATGACTACTATTATAATTATTCCTAAGGGTATGGAGGTGACAATTTTAGGGAATTCAGAGGGAGGAAGGTGAATTGAAGCACAACACGCCGTCTGTCTGCAGGCTGCCCAAGGGGCGTTAGTTTGTCTTAGGTTATCTTAGGACCAGTTTGGTGCATGAAGTTGAGACTTATAATGCTTGCTGTGGGGTATGTTGAACTAACCGAAAGACAATATTTGCATCCTATTGCTACTGCTCCTATTCATATCACTACTGCTGCTGCTATTATTACTACTTCCACTACTATTATTGCCAATAAAGCTAAGGCTGCTACTATTAATTCTACCGCTACTACTACTACTGCTACCACTATTACTGCTGGTACTGCTGCTACTACTGCTACTAAAGCTAGGTGTATTGAGGCGAAAAAACTGAGGAATAACAAAACTTTATTAAACTCAAACAGAACACACTATATGCACACAGGTTGTCAAGAGGACGCATCAGCAATGCTTCAAGAACGGTTGATGATATTAAGTTGAAGCTTTCAGCGTGTTTCGAAGAGGATGATGAAGATACCAAAGGTGCTACGCGCATACTAGTGCTACCGCTGCTACTATAACTTCTACTACTATGCAAGGCTAAGGGTATTAAGGTGAAGTTTTCAAGGAATGTTTAGGCGGATGTTGAACTAAATTAAAACAAAAAATAAGTATGTAGATTTTCGAAAAAGTAATAAAGCAACACCTCAAGAACGGCTTGCATTATTAATTTGACCTGTGAGGGTAAGATGTGACGCATTTTGAACTGGCCCGAAGGCAGTATGTATATATTATTAATGCTACCACTACAATTACTGTAACTAATGACGCTAATGTTAATAAGGTGAAACTTTTAGGAACCATTTAGGGGGATTTTTAATTACCGCTGCTAATATTTGATAGGCAACCCTTGTGTTTGTGAAGATTCCTTTATCTCTGTACTACAGAATTAATTCTAACACATCTGTATATTTTTTAAAAGAAATATGTCGGTCTTGAATTATTTTTTTCATATCTCGGAGTTCGCGAAACAAGTGAACCGCTAGTAAATCATCGCAATGTTTTTCACAAATTTCGAGGAATTCGCTTTAAAATATTCATCATTCGTGCCATCTTGATATAATTCTTGTGTATGAAGCAAAATTTTGGATTCAATTTGCCTATCCTTACCTCCAACTGCACCTTCTACTTTATTCTAATAGAAAATAATCCAAAAATAACAAAATGGTTATAACCATTCGATTTCTTATTTGAAGTTTAGTGGCCCTAAAATTTCAGCCCCTTTAATTTCTATTCGTGTTGAGTTTCATTTATTCTTTAATTTCTGATCATTTTGAGTCTGAATTATTTCAGTAATTTATTTCTACTGGTCTTTAGTTTAATATGACTCATTAGTTTTCTTTGAAAAACTTTTTTTCGGGAAGTTTTTTAATTAATTTCTAAAGTTCGTTATTGGTAAGTATAACGAATATTTCTCCAGTTTTAAGTGTGTTTTGCGTAAGAATTAGAATATTCGATTCTTACTTATTAATTCTAATTATTTTCTTTTGATTTATTTCACCACCCCTTTTATTATTCCCTGAAAGTTTCAACAAAATGATCTTATACATTCCTGGGATGTTTCAGATACGTCCTTCTGACAGATATGTTTTTGATTGATTTGCATAGTATCTTTCGACGGAATATTCTGATCCATAGCCACTCAGAAGACTTTAAGGATATACTAATTTGATAAGCTGGACGCACATAGTGTCTTTTTATTTATTTTAACAACCCCCTCAACATTCCTTGAAGGTTCAATCCTTGTTAAGCTTACCCTAAAAGCTTCAACTTATTGCCGTAAAAGTTCCTGAGATATTGCTGATGGTATGTTAGAATTGGCTCAACATCCCTCTAAACATTCCCCGAAAGCAGTCGCAAGTAGATACAGTAGCAGTTGTCAGCAGTTACAGTCAGAGTTGCAAGTTGTTACAGTCAGAAATAGTCACGATCATAGTCGCAACCAGCTGCATTTGCAGCCATAGTAGTATTGGCCCTAAAAGTTTCAAGTTAATCCCCGTACCTTTTCCTAAGATATTGTAGATACACCTTTATGATAACTTGGATGCAGATAGTGTATTTTAATTTTCTTCAGCATCCTCCACAACATTCCCTGAATTTTTAACTTAATACCCTTAGTCTTTTTAGACGCACATATTATCAAACATTTTTCCCTTTTCCAATCATAAATCTTGTATGTTAGAATGGGTAATTAAAATCCTTGCCCTGGGGGATGTGGGGACTTGGGATCTCCGGAGGCATGGCTATTAGACCTTGTCACTATTTTGAATAAAATGGCCTTTTAAGATTCAAATCACTGTAAAAGGGGTAAATAAACGGCCAAGAGGAGGGGATGGCCATGCATTTCCTTTTTAAATTTCCTCTTAGCATGATTTTAAAGTTTCTCTTAACCATTTCTTGAATACTGCAACTGTGTCCTTTTCACAGTCCTCCTGTGAAACTGTGTTTCACTAATCTTATTCCTGCAGCCATTTTTCTTGATGTAAAGAAAGCTTTTGACAGCCTTACACATAAGATTCTCATTGGTAAACTTTGTCATTTTGGTGTCCGTGGGGAAGCATTGTCTTGGTTCTCATCATACCTAACTGACAGATCTATCGCCACAGAAGTTACAGACGAAAAAGTTCCAATTGAATACGGAGTACCCCAAGGTTCTATTCTTGGGCCAACCCTCTTCCTCATATATGTGAACGATCTCTACCGACTTTTTAACACCCCAATTAACAATGTTTGCTGTGGATTGTGTCACAAATCTTACTCTCTGAGTACGTTGGTGTTCACACCTGATAGTCGAGAAGAATTAATAGCATTTGCAGATGACACTACTTTAGGTGCTGCAGCTCCGGACGAATCATCTCTTATTCTAAAGCTTCAAGCAATGACTGAGAAAATACTCTTTTGTTTTGACATAAATCAACTAACTTTTAATGTAAAAAAGTCCTACCTTCTTATTTTTTCTCGTAAAGGTGTGAGCTGCCCCACAATTACTGAGCTTCATACACCAAGAGGCTCCATAAGTCATCCCCCGGATCGATATGTGCGATTCCTGGGAGTTCTTTTGGATGAAAATTTATCATTTAAGTGGTATGTTCAAATAATAAGAGTGAAAATTTCCCGTGGACTTGGGATCATCCGAAAATTAAAGCGTTTATTTCCTTTCCCTATCCTCCGTCTTTTATACTTTTCTCTGATTTACCCTTATATATGTTACTGTTCGTCTGTGTGGATGTCCACATTTCCCTCGGTACTTGCTCCTATTCACAATCTTTATGAGAAAGCGGCAAAAATTCTCCAGTCGGCTACACACACTCCTCTTGACCTCCTCAAAATTAAAGATATTTATGTTTTATCTCTATCTTCGTTGGCATATCAATATTTCCAGGGACATCTCCCATGTTGTTTTTCGGGACTGTTTAAACTAGTAGGGGAAGTAAATTTATATATCGTTCATAACCGGGAGGATGTGATGATTCCAGCTAGTCCCTCGGTTCGTTCAGATTTCGGCCTGGCTGTGACTGTGGGACGTGCTTGGAACTTGGTTCCCGCTGAGATCCGGCAGTCACGAACACTTGGCTCCTTTAAGAGACAGATGAAAAGTTTCTTATTAAAGGCTTCTTATTAGATGTTTCTTATGGTTTATTTATTATTATATTTTCCTTTTTTTGGGTTGTTGTTTTGTTGGTGTTGTATCCTCGATGACGCGAGAATTTTAATTTGTATTTTATTATCGGGTGATGTGAGGGTCGCTGTTTCGTGGGGACTGCCGGTGAGTTGGTTTCTTTTCCCTACATATTTATATCTAGATGTTGTTTAGTATGTTTATGACAGGTTTTTATGGTTCTTTATTTATTGTATGCCGTTTCCCAAATAACGGGCCATTGAGCCCTTTGGGATATTGTATTTGTTATTGTTATTTTATGAAAATAAATAGAACTTGAACTTGAATATATAAACAATGGGCAATCTTTATAATCTAGAATACTTGTCGGAGGGGCTAAGGGGCTTTTCGCCTTTCCTGGAGACATAGTCATTTGACTTTTACTATTTTTAACAAGATAGCTATTCGAAAATTTTGATGATATGTCTTTGGGGGGGATTGCAGCTAAATGGGCATCCCTGGCATCCCTGTCAGGTACACGTGCCCTGGAAGCAAAGCGATTTGACGTTTTGTCTAGTTTGAACAAGGTAACAATTAAAAAAATTTCATTATTATTTAGGAAGGCAAGGAGGAGAGGAGAGCAGGTTTCCCACCAATCACTTTTTAACATACCTTGAAAGTTACAACTTAATACTTTAAGGCATAACTCAAGAATAACTGAGTATATTAATTTGGAAATTTCGCAAAATGATATGAGAGATGATCAATTGACCTTAAAGTCAATATTTGCACGCACTACTAATATAACTACCGCCACTACTACTGCTGTCACTATTACCTCTAAAACTACTGCTTCTGTTGCAAGTACTACGAAGGCCGAGGATACTGAGATGAAAATCTGACGAAATGTTGAGGAACTTTCCCAAAAATTTCCATCTCTAACCTAAATCCAAACTATTCCCTCTTATCAACGACAAATTCTTCAAATCCTCTGTATTCAACCCAAATTTAAAATAAACCTCTCCCCCAACAGTCTTTAGCTTGGAAAAAACCCTCAAAGACATAGATTGGTCCTTATGAGCTTGCCATTCTTGGATTTCTTGGTCATCTAGGATTCGCTGGAGTTTCTTCTATACTGACACGCTTTCATACATTGAGCTTTTCCTTCATTCCACATCTCTGAAAGGCCACAAAGATCCAATATTTTCTTGACCTGATTTGGCTGCGAATTATGTCTGCTGTCCTACAAGCTCTCTATATAAGCTGCCTTAAGAAGCCGAACTCTAGGTAGTCTCATTATTTTCTCCCAGAATATCACCATTCTAACCAATCTAACACAACTTAAGGTAAAAAGCTTAAATCTCCTTTCAGTACGACTGAACTAAATGAATCCTTGAAGCCTAAGATTCTTTTAAAATATATTAATCCGTTTATGAGGGCTGCCTCCTTCTCAATCCCTCGCTCTTTTTGCTAAGGTTATTACTTTGCGTCCCAATTCCTTAGGAACAACACCTGAAATATAAGGGCGGCTCAATTGGAATTAGATGGGTTGAAGACAGAGCAGCTCCCCTTATTTAGAGAATAATTACTTTTTTTGTGATTGAATTCTGCTCTTCACCTTCAATTGAAAAAAAAAGTTTACTATTCAATTTTGTGCTATAATTAAACAAAAAAACTATTTTTTTTAGATGAAAGTAAGGAGCGACATTAAAACTTAAAACGAACAGAAATTACTCCGTATATGAAAGGGGCTTTTCGTCCTCAACGCCTCACTCTTTACGCTAAAGTTTGACCCTTTCTCTTAACTCGACTTCTTAAAAATTTAAAAAACTTTAGCGTAAAGAGCGAGGCGTTGAGGACGAAAAGCCCCTTTCATATACGGAGTAATTTCTGTTCGTTTTAAGTTTTAATGTCGCTCCTTACTTTCATTTAAAAAAAAACTTCTTTTTTTTTGTTTAATTTCTGGACGTTTTTAAATTAATGCATTTTTTGATCTTGGCTCTCCGCGCATAAATAATTAAAACGAAATTTGCATATTAATTTTTTTGGGCTAAATGGGTTTTCCATAGTTATAATTGGAAGATTTTGAGAAAAAAGGAGCGAGAGAGGAGGCCTAGTTGCCTTCCAATTTTTTGATTACATAAAAAGGCAACTATAACTTTAAGTTTTTTACTAACATTTTCATAAGTAAAAAATATACGTAACTTACGAATTAACTTACGTAGCGAACTTCTATATTCGTATGTTTTATTGCGTATATGAGGGGGATCACCCCTCGTCGATACCTCGCTCTTTACACTAAAGCTTAAATTTTGTCCCAATTCCTTAAGAATAACCCCTTAATCACAAAGGCCGTAGAATAAATAGTTGAAATTACTGGAAATAATTTACCGTAAAGAGCGAGGTATTACGGAGGTAAACCCCTCATATGCGCAATAATTTCTGTTCGTTTTAAGTAATAATGCTGCTCCTCACTTTCAGTAGAAAAAACTTTTCATATTTATTTTTTCATTGTTTTTTTAAATAATGCTAGAAAATCCTGCGCCCCCTCCACTGAAAGTCTCTTCCCCCATGAGAAGTTCCTCCATGGGAAGATCCTCCCACGTAAACCCCCCCTCAACTCTCCCCCCAAACCAAAAAAATCCTCCTGGAAACGTCTGTACACATCCCAGTGACCTGTAAACACAGGTCAAAGTTTGTAACTTGCAGCCCCTCCCACGGGGACCGCGGGGGAGTAAGTCGTCCCCAAAGACATAGTTATTAGGTTTTTCGACTATGTTGAATGGCTATCTCAGAATTTTGATCCGGTGACTTTGGAAAAAAATGAGTGTGGCAGGGGGCCTAAGTGCCCTCCAATTCTTTTGGTCACTTAAAAAGGGAACTAGAACTTTTAATTTCCGCTAGAATTGGCCCTTTGTGACATTCTAGGACCACTAAGTAGATACGATCACCCTTGGGAAAAAAAACAACAAATAAACACGAATCCGTGATTTGTCTTCTGGCAAAAAATGCAAAATTCCACATTTTTGTCGATAAGGGCTTGAAACTTCTACAATGAGGTTCTCTGATACGCTGAATCTGATGGTGTGATTTTCGTTAAGATCGTGTGACTTTTAGGGGGTATTTTCCCCTATTTTCTAAAATTAGGCAAATTTTCTCAGGCTCGTAACTTTTGACGGGTAAGACTAATCTTGATGAAATTTATATATTTAAAATCAGCATTAAAATGCAATTCTTTTGATGTAACTATTGGCATCAAAATTCCATTTTTTGAGTTTTGGTTACTATTGATCCGGGTCGCTCCTTACTACAGTTCGTTACCACGAACTGTTTGATAAGCGTATTTAATATGGTAAATTCGAAATAAGCTCGTTTAAGCGATTCCTACACTTGTTCACCGGAACCCTCTAACTATCTTCGCAGTTTTGGTAGAATGTTTTGGAGCACGGTTTTAAGAATTTCAAGAAATTCTGGTAGAAATTTGTAGGAACTCCTTATCGGAGACACTGGCGAGTGAATCTGTGCGATTTATTTGAAGAAACAGAAGAAAAAGTCAAATTTTTCTTGTATGAAGTGAAGAGTCAATTCTGTATAGCCTACTCCATCATCCCTCTCTGACAACAACGAATTTCTCTTGGGCTACAATGAATGAAGAAGACAAGAAGAAAATAAAACGAAATCTTGTTGCCTTGGAAAAGAAGTTAAAGCTAGACGATCAGTTTCAAAGGCTGTCAGTTCAGAAGAGGATGTTCAGTCAGGAAATGATGGATGATATCATGGTAGGCTAAGCCTATGCATTTAGGATTTTATTCTTGTTGTGTGCATAGAACCCATTCGAAATATTCTAATATCAGAATAAGGTAAAATTCTACTTTAGTGACTTATGGCTATCTCAGAAAGGGGTTAGGTTAGGAAAATGAAACTTTCAGTGATGTGTATAAAGGCTAACACAGTCATTTGTTTTTTTCAGTAAAGTGCAAATGGTAAATGTTTGTTTCATCACAAGCTGTCTAAAGTGGGTATTACTGCATATAACAAGATTCTGTTGATTGCATGTTGTTTTTTTGTCATTATTAGAGAAGTGCATCCATTTTTTAGCTTTCTAAAATCCCCCTCCAGCTACACTAAAAATGCATAAAGTTGGCTGGCTTACAGGTAACATTACTTAAAGAGCAAAGTATATTAATCCATGCAAGGCCTGTATTCTATATTTATTCAACAAAGCCATAAAACTGAAAAAAAACAACCTCAAACATGTTTTATTGAATAGATATAGAATACAGACCTTGCCCTGCTGCCTATAGGGCTCATTGACTAATATGCTTTGCTATTCAGGTAATGTTACCTATAAGGTGCTTTGCAAACATAGGCCTAGTTTCCTCTTTAGACAGCTTGTGACAAAACTAAACATTTACTGTGCAAATTCTGTTCTGGTCTTCAGAAGACATGGGGGTTATCAGCACTGCTCATGTTTATTTTTGCTTTTTTTGAGTTTGGCTTGGCTATTTGTTCTAGCCTAATTTCTATTTGTGTAGGTTTCATATATTTATTGATGGCTATTTGTAGTATTTTCATGTTTGAAAGATTATTTGACTTTATTTCTGGTCATTCTTGGTTTAATGGAGCTCTTTACTTATCTTTCAATTTCTTTTTTGTGCCTAAGCTTTTTTAAATTAATTTCTGTTCATTTTTGATTGGTATAGTATTTTTCATAGAAAGCAAATATTTTATATCTTACTAATTTTTTCTATAACAATCCCCAGTTTGGCTTGCTGTTTGTATGTTAGAGAAACTTTTTCACTAATGTTTAATCCTGACCCAAATAATATTGCTTAATTTAATTTTGTATTGGATTCAGCTTAGAAATTATGTCTAATTCTGATCACATAAAGAGGGTAAATTTGTATGAAGAGCTACTTGCATGATGTACCAATGGCAAAGGAGATTTAGTCATAAGAGGTAATAAGAATGTGGAAAAAACTTCCCACCATTGCAGCATTCACTGCAATGGATATGATCTAAACAACTCTCAAAGTCAGGTAAACAGTGTAAATAGCCTTGCATCTCTTAATATTGAAATAAGTTCTGCTGATGAATTAAGCAGATCATTCTACAGTGCAAGATCAACAAATAGTACTCTCCAAGCAAAGTGTTTTCATTAGTTATAGTTTCAATAATGGCAGCATTGAATCTGGAGTATCTAATGACCCAAATAATGACACACATAGCCAGAATAAAAGCAACAAGCAATGGTCTAAAAGTTGTCTTTAGTAATATAGATTGTGAAATGTAAAACTTCCATAAAATTAAATATATACTCTCAACATAAAAAGCAGATGCTTATGCTGTTTACAAAGATAAAACCTAAGTGGACTATAACCCCTTTGGAGATGTTCAGATCCATATTCCTGATCACCAACTTATCTAATGTAGAAGGAAGAGGAATAGCAGCATATGTTTGAAGCTCTCTTAAGGAAGAAGACATTGATATTGATTCAAACTATGAGCCATATGTTAAACAAGCATGTATTTCAGTTCTCTTACCTTTTGAGCTCTTTCATGTAGGTTGCATGTACAGAGGTCCCAGTTCCACCAGCCTTGAGCTGTTCTTTTCTTACTGTTTGTACATCAACTGACAATAAAATAAAGCATCAAGGCAATATGAGTATTGTTGATGACTTCAATCTCCTGAATATTCAGTGGGTCAATTGGTCAGGGCTCCCAGAAAAGAGTTTAATTAAATTATTCCTGGAATGTCTATTCAACCATTCCCTGTATCTGGCAGTTTTGCAGCTAGATATAGAGAAGGTCAAAACCCTTCATTACTTGATCTTCTGCTAGTAAAGGCTCAAAATCTATACTGAGTATTGACCCCCTACCACCATACAGAGCAAGTGATCACACACCCATAGGTTACAGATTAAGATTGTACCCATATAGACTGGAATTTGAAATAACATGTGTATACTGGTCACAGTCTAATTAGTCATGAATTGGCACAATGTCATTGGTCTTTTATTGAATGGATGCATGTAGAAGAGTCGTGGTCAACTATGAAAAAAATATTAATTGGAGCTACTGAAAATCACTCTTCTGTAAATTGGAAAAGGAAACTGAAAACCCTCCCATATATTACAAAAGAAATTAAAAAGGTCTGGAACAGAAAAAAGAAATACTGGAAACTATACATAAAGAATTACAACCAGGAGGATTATTACACAAAATACAAACAGGTACAAATAGCAACAAAGACCACACACCCTTTCCATATCAAACAAACACAACTTAAAAATAATAGTGACATTTTCCAAAGACAGTAGAAATCAATTCAGTGAATATTTTGGCCATATGTCCAAGGACTGTCTTCAGCACAACACCAGAAATATATATATATATATATATATATATATATATATATATATATATATATATATATATATATATATATATATATATATATATATATATATATATATATATATATATATATATATATATATATATATATATATATATATATATATATATATATATATATATATATATATATATATATATGTAAGCTTACATTAAAATGTGAAAATTAAAACTAAAGATGTTTTTAACACTCCCCTCAACATTCCTTGAAAGCCTCACCTGAATTCCCTTTGTCTTTTTGGAAAATAAAGTTCAGACATGCATACCTTTCTTAATAACATACTATATATAAACAATGAACAAATTGCATAACTTACAGCCCTTAACCTGAGGACTCTGGGAAATTTGTCATCCTCAAAAATATAATTACTGAACCTTTCAACAATGCTGAACAAAATAGTTCTTTTCAGATCTTGAATGGATTTGTTTTGGGGAATGATTGGCTTGCGGGTTAGGGGCTGGTTGCCCTCCATCCATTTATGACTATCTTATTCGTCTGCTGAATAAGGAAGAAGAAGACTATTAAAAGGGGTACTAGAAGTTGCAATTTCCAATCAAATGAGCCCCATCCAATCTGAAATTTATGTGACCATCAATTCCATAAAAGCCATTTATGCATAGGGCATAACTTACAACTCTGCCCCTGGGCTCTGGAGGGTTTGGGTCCACCCTGAAGCCATTGTTATATGCTCTTTGGACTATTTTGTACAAAATAGCCATCTCATAATTTCAGTCAGATTTGTTTTGGGAAAAGAGGGTGTCACTTCTGTCTCTTAAAAGAGAACTAGAGCTTTAAATTTTCATTCAAATAAACCTCCTCTAAAGCTTACCCAGCGACTCCCTTCCATAAAAAGCTTATGTGTCCCCTGGGCAAAACGTACAATCCCTGGCCTGAAACTCTGAGTGGGGGGTGTCAACCCCAATTGCCTTGCTACAAAACATTTTGCCCATATTGCTCTTTACTTAGGGAGTGCTATTGCATTGCCTATGATAAATATTTATATTAATGAACGTTCAGATAGCTAAGAAACAAACTTACCTTTAGAATCAGAATTTCATTCTGAATCCAAATGTAAAACTTGTTTTCATTACGAATCCAATTTTAATCCAGTCTGTCCTTTCTAACCTTACCCAAATATATAGCCCATATTATATATTTTTCATGCATTATTGATTCTCAATTTTGTCACTGTCGATTCAATTTATAGGTAAACTGGTTTTAACAAGATTGATGCTAACAGATGTATATAAGCTGTATCTCAAATAGTTTAAAAATGTATCATATTTGAGGGTCTGTAAAGGGCTTAAAATTTTGAAAAACAATCTTGAACGTTTGGTTACTACTGGCTGTTTTGAGCCATTTAGCCCTTTTAAGGGATCAAAATATGGTTTTGCTCAAGGGTAATAATTTAATTTAGGAAGAACATAAAAAAGACATGAAGTAATATATTCACTTTCATTCTATTCAAACTATATGAAAATGTAAATATTTACCAATTCTGGTTTAGGTGATTTTTGCTATCTTTAAAAGTAGTTGAGTTAGGTGAATGCAACTCTCAGGGATACATCCAGGGTCTTAATAATTCTTGGGAAGATACTTTGAAACAACTATCTCCACTCCAATTCACTCCAGAAGGCAATGATCTTTAACAATCATTGTGTTATCAAAGTAAAACATTTAAAATTAGATCTCCTGCTCAAATAAGGCACAAGAAAAGTATTTTGAATCTCATACCTTTTCTCATCCAATTTACATGGTCTTAAAAATCTACAGTTCTGTTTTTTTTTTTTATTCAGGAACGAACTCTTGACTTGACTTAATTCTCCTGGTAACTTGGTGCTAGCATTGAGAGAGCAATTGCCATCTAGTATACCTGGTCTTCAGCAGCTATGGGTACATCTTCAAGTCTTATTCCTGTCTTGCTTAGGAACTGATATAGACTTAATGAACCGACTAATTCTTAGACAACTGCATGGTTGTTTCCTCCTGGCAGCCATGGGGTTGAAATTGTATTTGATGCAACAGACGGTTTCTTCAGGCATTTGAAGAGATGGCTGAACCATCCCAGTATGTATTGCACAACTTGTAGGGAGAATAGAATCTGCATTGCACAGGACAGGAGGATGGTATTGCTGATGAAATTGTACTAGTGAAGTTCCTCTATCTTTTGGAGTCCTTTGGATTGGGTTGCATCTAGCTTCCTCAAAGTCATGGTGGCTTTTGGCCAAGTTTCTGTGCTATATTGTATGACTGTGCTATGAGTATGACTAAAGATACATAAATATCCTCATCTTTGTGAGGTGGTTGAGAACAAGGTTTCGTCAAAATTTGTTGAGTCTCTCTAGGATAGAAGTTGCCTTTAGGACTTGTGTATTGATTTTGCTCTTGACTTATCCATCATTTAAAAGAATGGAGCTAAGATATGTGAAGTCCTAACAGGATTTTGTTTGCTCCAGCTGATGTCGAGCCCAACTTTGCTAGTTTCTTCTGTTATGACTGTCAACAGTGCAACAAAGTTCTACGTGAGTGCCAAGTTGTCAGCATTGCTAAAAAATTTTTCACCAAACCTCAGGGAGAAGTTTGGTTTGGTAATTGTCCTCAACGTCATCTTGTCAGTGATGCAATTATAATTGGTATGATTTAACGAAAATATGCAGTTTATCCTCTTTCTCACTTGTCATGGCACTTGGTATTATCCAAGTGACATATAGCAATTGCAAATTCTGTCGGTTTGTCTGTCCCGGTTTTGCTACTTTAGGCACATCCAGGTAAGCTAGGACGATGAAATTTGGCAGGTATATCAGGGATCAGGCCAGATTAAACTAGAAATGTTGTTTTCGCAATTTTACCATCTGGGGGTGAGTCAGGGGTCAGTTAATCCGGAAAAAATAGAAAAAATGAAGTATTTTTAACTTACGAACGGGTGATGGGATCTAAATGAAATTTGATGTTTAGAAGGATATCGTGTCTCAGAGTTCTTATTTTAAATCCCGACCTGATCCGGTGACATTGAGTGGAGTTGGGGGGGGGGGGTCCTAAAATCTTGGAAAACGTTTAGAGTGGAGGAATCAGGATGAAACTTGGTGATAAAAATAAGCAAAAGTCTTAGATATTTGATTGACATAACCGGAACGGATCTGCTACTTTTGGGGGAGTTGGGGGGGGGGGGGTTGATTCTGAAAGTAAAAAAACGAGGTATTTTTAACTTACGAAGGAGTGATCGGATCTTAATGAAACTTCAAGTTTCATTAAGAATATCGTGTCTCAGAGCTCTTATTTTAAATCCAGATTGGATCTGGGGGAATTGAGGGGGGGGGGAGCTAAAATCTCGGAAAACGCTTAGAGTTGAGGGATCGGGATGAAACTTGGTGGTAAAATAATCATAAGTCCTGGATACGTGATTGAAATAACCGGAACGGATCCGCTCTCTTTGGGGGAGTTGGGGGAGGAGGGTTAATTCTGAAAAATTGAAAAATGGGTTGTTTTTAACTTACAAAGGAGTGATCGGATCTTAATGAAATTGTATGTTTAGAAGGATATCGTGTCTCAGAGCTCTTATTTTAAATCCTGACCGGATCCGGTGAAAGGGAAGTTGGGGGGGGGGGGGTTGGCAGAACCTAAAATCTTGGAAAACGCTTAGATTGGAGGGATCGGGATGAAACTTGATGGGAAAAATAAGTACAAGTCCAAGATACGGGATTGAAATAACTGGAACGGATCTGCTCTCTTTGGGAGAGTTGGGGGGGGGGGAGTGTTAATTCTAAAAAATTAGAAAAATACATTGATTTACGAAAGAGTAATCGTATCTGAATGAAATTTCATTTTTAGAAGGACCTCGAAACCCAGATCTCTTATTTTAAATCCCCACCGGATCCAGTGTCCTTGGAGGGGACTGGAAATCTTGGAAAACGCTTAAAGCAGAGAGATCAGGATAAAACTTGGTGGAAAGATTAAGCACAAGTCCAAGATAGGTTACTGACATAGTTGGACCGGATCTGCTTTCTTTGGTGGAGTTAGGGGGGGGGGGGGAGAGTAATTTGGAAAAATTAGAAAAAAATAGGTATTTGTTACTTACGAACGGGCGATTAGATCTTAATGAAATTCGATATCTAGAAGGATTTTGTGCTTTAGAAATCTCATTTGAAATCTTGACCAGATTTGGTGACATTGAAGGGAGTTAGAGGGGGAAACCGGAATTCTTGGAAAACGTGAAAATTGGGGTATTTTTATCTTACGAATAGGTGATCGGATCTTAATGAAACTTGATATATATGTAAAAGGATCTTATGTCTCAGATGCTCCATTTTCAATTAGAATCGAATCCAGAGACATAGAGGGTTGGAGGGGGGAAAAAGAAATCTTGGAAACCGCAAATATTAGAAAACCCTCAGAGTGGAGAGATCAGGATGAAACTTGATGGGAAGAATAAGCGCAAGTTATAGATACGAGATTGACATAATTGGTACGAATCCGTTCTCTTTGAAGGAGCTGGGGGTTGTTAATTTGGAAAAATCAGAAAAACTGGGGTATTTTTAACTTAAGTAGGGGTGACCAGATCTTAATGAAATTGGATATTTAGAAGGAAGTCATGTCTCTTAGCTCTTATTTCAAATCCCGACCAGATCTTTTGACATTGGGGGAGTTGGATGGGGAAACTGGAAATCTTGGAAAACGTTATAAATGTCATAGGTACGTGATTGACGTAACCGGACTGGATCCGCTCTCTTTGGTGGAGTTAGGTGGTGGGGTTCAGTGCTTTGGCGAGTTTGGTGCTTCTGGACGTGTTAGGACGATGAAAATTGGTAGGTGTGTCAGGGAGCTGCACAAATTGACTTGATAAATTTTCCCCGATTTGACCATCTTAGGGACTGAAGGGAGAGGAAAAATTTGAAAATTTGAGGTATTTTTAACATACGAGTGGGTGATCGTATCTTTATGAATTTTGATATTTAGAAGGGCTAATGACTTGGAGCTCTTATTTTGAATCCCGACCGGTATTAAGCCTCTGATTTTTCCTTTTAAATCAATCTATTGATTCTTAGAATTTTGCTAGAGCTCACACCATATGAGCTCTTGGCTCTTCTGACCTCGTCAAAAGTGCCATATGAGCCCTTAGCTCTTGTTTATTACTTTGATAACAGCTTTGCAATGGCCCATTGGTCCTTCCTAGTTGGATCACTATGTCTCCAGACATCTTTTGAGCTTTTGCTTGAAGGAATCTGCAAATGACTGAGATGAAACAATATCCTCAGAGAGGCAGTTTCAATTGGGTAAATGATACAAGACAAAACTGGTTTTATTATTTTTGCATAGCCGTTTTCCCCTGCAGTCTGTTAGAGTGAGCATTGAGCCAACGTGTTTGTTTTGTCCAATGGCACTGCAAGGAGAGAAGGCCCCTTGGAAGGAGGCAAGTATTTTATATTTAGGAAAGACAGACAATGCCAAATCAAGCTTTTTCTCTTAAGTATAACAATTATGTTTTTAGAAGTGACACAATTTGCCCTAATTGCTCAATTGTGGACCCTCTGTGGTGATGCCAAGTGTTTTGGAAGCCCCAGCAGAAAGTTAGTAACAATATCTTTCTTGGATGCATATTTATGGACTTTTATGGATTTTATGGATTTAGCTAGTGAGACAATCCTTCGAGAGTTATGTAATTATTTATCTTTGAATATTTATAGCCAAATGAGAAATCCTAAGTAACTTTATCTTTTTTTTCTTTTTATTTTTAGGAAGAAGATTCTCCAACCCTTCACTACTGTATGAAGCTTATGCTTCGGGGTCCTAAAGCATTTAGTAAATTCATTGATGTACTAATTGAGACAAGACAATATGACATTGTTCGTTTGCTGGCACCTAACATAGATGTAAGGAGTTTCAGTGAATCCAATGCATTGGGGTATAACCTTTAATTCTTTTTAATAATTAATTCAGTATACAAGACGAATAACTTAAGCACCCTCTATCCAAGGAGAAACTAGAATTTTCCAAAAAAAACTTAGGGAATATCATCTGCTATGCGACTTTACTATTACTATCATGTCTATCATTTACTATTAACGTGTAATGTTTTTATCTTATTGAAATTATTGTAATTAAAGTCATAGTATCAGGAATAACAATGTGCCTTGAAAAACATTTTGAAAATAACCCTAAATAAGGGAGCTAGTAACAAAAAACTCTTAAAGAACTGTCTTAAGCATCAGCTCCGACCTCCATTGATTCATGTAAGATGTTCTGTAATCTCTTTGATCATGGGCTCGTCATACCTAATGTTGTTTGGCGCAGCTGGAATATTAGCTATGAACACCAAAGAGTGGTTGGGAATAAATGAAAACAGTCTTTTCTGTTGATTTACAGCAAGTACCTGATCCATCATCTTGTCTTTATGTATATTTAATGATGATGTTTTGGAGAAAACTTTATAAAAACGTTGTGTAGGTTTAATTTTTGAGCTAGAATTTGTGATTGGTTTTGTTCTTTGTTCAATAGAGACCTTTGGCTACCAGCCCATTTGGGACTTTTCTGTTCTCGCAAAAATTAGGGATACAGATTGCTTCATTACTTTCATACTTTCCATTCGGTTTATGCTTTTCTGTAATCGACGTTCATCTTCAGTCTGCATCAGAAATTTGGAAGCAACACTAATTTTGTATTTCCTCCTTCTGTATTTATCTTATTCGCTTAGATGTAATCTTAGCAATTGTATTGCCCAATGATGTTGCCAAGAGTTTCAACTAAGGGAATTCCAATCAGAAGGAGTTTCTTATACTGTGTCTTATAAACATCGTGAACATCAGTTGAAGATAGTAAAGTAATTTTTTTTTTTACTTGTGCAGTTCTGGATGCATGAATTCATGGCCGTTACTAGGTCTGATGGCTCCTGGGGAAAAATTAATGACGGTTCCCCCACACCTTTGTGGGGGAAAGCATCTCAGGTGCTTTGATAGCATACTTGATAGTTGCAAATGATTGCAACTAGTATAAAGGGTTGTTAACATGATAGATTGAATGATTAGTACTAAAGGCTCTGAATAAAAACCAAGGAAAAACGGGGCTATGGAGTCGGAGACGTGGAGTTGCAGTTATAGTAAATTTTTGCTAGATGGAGTCGGAGTATCAGAAATAATGTAAAATCCTTAGGAATCAGAGCTATTGAAACACATAAAGGCTGGAGTCAAGCCAAAATACTCTTGAATAATTCTAAAGAGGGGCAATAATGAACAATTAATAGGATAATTATAATGAATAGGATTTTTTTGCATCATAGTAGTATTTCTACAGAAACAATTTATTCAATTATCTGTATCGCTATTTAAAAATTGACATTTAATATTTGCTAGTACATTACATATAAAATGCAGAAAGTTAGAAAAATGCTTAATAGATTAACAGAGATACCTCTTTTGTACTCTGCAGCAATTCTCGCATTGCAGAACATAAAATGTATAAGAAAAATGTTAGCTGTTAACAGGGTTATTAAAATTGTATAAAAAAATAATTTCATAAAACTTTGTACTTCTTAAATTTTTAATATCTTTACCAGTTACAGTGGTATGATATAAATATGCTTGTTTAAACATCCTACAGTTGCCAATACTCACTATCGTATTGCAGAACATAAAACTTATATAAAATACTAGCTATTAACAGGGTTATTAAAATTACATTAAAAAAATAATTTCATAAAACTTTGTACTTTTTAAATTTCAAGCATCTTTACTGGTTACAGAAATTAAATTTCTCATGTAGGTGTAATAGAAATATATCGATTTAAACATCCTACGTTTGCCAACACCTATACAGTTGGCAACACAGCTGAGTAACTTACTGATACCTACTGCACTCAGCGTGTCCTTGCAATTAATAGCTTTAGGATGTGTGCTTCTTTGTGGTTATTTGCGGTATTGACTGCCAAACATGGCTTTTTTCTCTTAATATATTTGGAGTCTCTGAGCTGCTCCCCAATGATTTATATCGATTGATATTCTTTCAAGGCAATGGACTCTGCGGCCCTGGGAAAAACACACACTATCAACACAGGTGGTTTAAAATCGGATATAGATCAAAATCAGATCATTCTCCACTGTCTTGAAAAGATTTTCCCTATTGTTTCTGCTTTGTATTTGTTTGTTATGGAAAGGCAGTGTGGTCTTCGTCGCTTTTATCTTTCTTATGTCTCTGTAGGTGCGAGAGAAATAAGGTTTGTAATTTTTTAACTTAATTCATAAGTTGAAATGTGGCTTCGGCTGATTTTAATGGCATTGTGTTGATTGGCATCCAAACAAAAATAACTTGTTGAAAAACAAAGTCAATTGAAGATGAAATCGTAAATATAGCCTAAACGGCGACAATTAAAAAAAAAACAACCAAAAAACAAATCGGTTTTGAGTGTAATCAAAGATGAGCTGACTGAAAATTTGCAAGTTTATCAAACTTGCCAGTTGAGTAGAAATTTTGTGGAAAAATTAAGGTTGCTTGTTTGATCGTAGCCATGCCCAACTAATTTAGTATTCAATTGTATTTTTCAACATTATTGTTGGTGCAAAAAACGAATAAATGAAAAAAAATTCCAATATGTGGCACTATTCTCAGCAATATCTCAAAAACATACGAAGAAGTCAATTATAATGAACTACAACACTATATAAAGGAAGGACAGTTCTGAAAGGGCTCCAATGTGCTTCTAAAATCGGAAACAGTTTGTTGAACCAATGGCAATCGAAGACAGTTTGTTGAATCCTTGGCATAATAATCACCTCACGGGCGAAAAGCTAGAACATTATACCAAATAGAGCCTAATTTGCAACAACATCAAATGTCTTTTCTGATGATGTTTCAGATAGATAAAGCTGGTCAGCAATCTGTTCGGGTGAGATATCGTTGATCAACTAGAAAATTTTTTCTAGTGACCAATAAACGCTTTCTTCTTCACTTTCATTTTTGACTATCTGGTTCTTGCTGTTGCTTGTCTTCTAACTGCAGGTGTCTTTGCTCTTCGCATATATTTTTGACACATTCTGATTCTCAGTGTTGCATTTCTTCTGATCTCATTTTCTTTCTTCTTCATTTTAGATTTTATTATTTCATACAATATCTTGGTTGGCTCAGATTTGTCTTGGTTGTCCAGGGTGTTCATTTTCAGTGATTGGGAACTTACATTTTTTGGGTCGTTCGCTTGATCTTGTAAGGAAAGTAAAAGGTTGAGGTTTATTTTAGTCTATTCATTTAAAACTGAAGAATTATTCTAGACATCCGGGAGTTATATACTATTGTGGTTGTAACATACATGCAGCCCTTTTTAAACTTTAGTTTTTAATTCGTTTCGACCCTCATTGTCGCAAGTCTTCCAACCAATATTGAGGTAGAAATGACGTATTTGAGCTCTTGAAATGCTCTCAATTCGCCAAATCACCTGGGGGTTCTGTTACTTGTGATGTAGTCATGTGTAACTATCGACTTACATTGGGGCTATGGCATAAAGTAGCAAATAAATTCAACAAGATTGTAGTGGCAATGGTAGGACAATATGTCTGCAACAATTTCCTCTGATTCTTGAAGCTACTATAATGATCGAAAATTATTGGGACATACTAATTTCAATAATTGTAAAAAAAATTTTTTGGATCGTCATAAAGACATTTTTATGGCACTTGATATTAACCAAGTGACATATAGCAATCGCAAATTCTGTCGGTCTGTCGGTCTGTCTGTCGATCCCAGTTTTGCTACTTTAGGCACTTCCAGGTAAGCTAGGACGATGAAGTTTGGCAGGCATATCAGGGACCGGACCAGATTAAATTAGAAATAGTCGTTTTCCCGATTTGACCAGCTGGGGGGAGTGGGGGGCCCGTTAATTCGGAAAAAAAAATAGAAAAAATGAAGTATTTTTAACTTACGAACGGTTGACCAGACCTTAATGAAATTTGATGTTTGGAAGGATATCGTGTCTCAGAGCTGTTATTTTAAATCCTGACCGGATCTGGTGGCATTGGGGGGAGGGGGAGTTGGGAGGGGGAAGCCTAAAATCTTGGAAAACACTTAGAGTGGAGGGATCGGGATGAAACTTAGTGGGAAAAATAAGCACAAGTCCTAGATACATGATTGACATAACCGGAACAGATACGCCCTCTTTGGGGTAGTTGGGGTGGGTTTACTTCTGAAAAATTAGAAAAAATGAGGTATTTTTAACGTACGAACGGGTGATCGGATCTCAATGAAATTTGATATTTAGAAGGATATCGTGTCTCAAAGCTCTTATTTTGCATCCCGACCGGATCTCGTGACACTGGGGGGATTTTGGGGTGGGGGGAACCTAAAATCATGGAAAACGCTTAGATTGGAGGGATCGGGATGAAACTTGGTGGGGAAAATAAGCAGAAGTCTTAGATACGTGATTTACATAATTGGAATGGATCCGCTCTATTGGTGGGGGGGGGGGTTAATTCTGAAAAAATAGAAAAAATGAGGTATTTTAACTTACGAAGGAGTGATCAGATCTTCATGAAACTTCATGTTTAGAAAGATCTCGTAACTCAAATCTCAAATCTTAAATTTTAACCGGATCAAGCGTCATTGGGGGGGGGCAGTTGGGGGGGGGACCGGAAATCTTAGAAAATACTTAAAGCAGAGAGATCAGGATGAAACTGGATGGGAAGAATAAGAAACTATCTAAGATACATGACCGACATAACCGGACCGGATCTGCTCTCTTTGGTGGAGTTGGGGGGGGGGGGTAATTTGGAAAAATGAGGTATTTGTAACTTACGAAAGGGTGACCAGATCTTAATGAAATTTGATATTTAGAAGAATCTTGTGCTTTAAAGCTCTAATTTTAAATTCCGTCCAGATTCTGCGACATTGGGGGGAGTTAGTGCGGGAAACCGGAATTCTTGGAAAACGTGAAAATTTAGGTATTTTATCTTATCTTAGGTGATCGGATCTTAATGAAATTTGATATTTAAAAGGAATTCATGTATCAGAGCTCTTATTTCAAATCCCGACCAGATATTTTGACATTGGGGGGGAGTTGGAGGGGGAAATCTTGGAAAACACTTGGAGTGGAGGAATCGGGATGAAGCTTGGATAGAATAAGCAAATGTCCTTGATACGTGATTGACATAACCGTACCTGATTCGCTTTCTTTGGGGGAGTTGGGGGGAGGGGTTCAGTGATTTGGCGAGTTTGGTGCTTATGGTCGTGCTAGGACGATGAAAATTGGTTGGCGTATCAGAGAGCTGCACAAATTGACTTGATAAAGTCGTTTTCCCAGATTCAGCCATCTGGGGGGCTAAAGGGAAAGGAAAAACTAGAAAAAATTAGGTATTTATAACTTACGGGTGGGTGATCGGATCTTAATAAATTTTGATATTTAGAAGGACATCGTGACTCAGAGCTCTTATTTTAAATCCTGACCGGCATTAAGCCTCTGATTTTCCTTTTAAATCAATCTATTGATTCTTAGAATTTTGTTAGAGCTCATGCCATATGAGTTCTTGGCTCTTAGCTCTTCTTGCCTCGTCACAAGTGCCATATGAGCTCTTAGCTCTTGTTACCTTTCAGAGGCACAGCTGTACTGTTGCCTATAGTAAAGCCCTTAATTATTATTTGTTTATTTTCAGAGGTACTTTATATAAAAGGGTTGATCGTATAAACTTAGGAGGGGGCTCTTTCGATTGGAAATCAGAAATTCAATTGCCATTTTTAAGATCCAAATTGATCAGGGCCAACTAGCCCCTCCCCTTGCCCTCTTTTCCGTAACTGTATGCGATCAAAATTTTGGGATAACCTTTTTGTTCAAAATAGCTCGGAGATCATATAACAAAAACTCTAGGTTTAACTCTGCTCCCCAGACCCCGGGGGCAATTATTGTAAGTTGTGCCCCATGGGCATGTAAGGTTTTATGGAAGGAGTGAATGTATAAACATCAGATGGGGTTCATTTTGATCGTAAATTGAAAATTCTAGTTCCATTTTTATGCGTTCGATCGAAATTTTGAGGCAACAGTTTTATTCGAAATAGTTCATGTATAACATTACAATGCCTCTGGGGCTGAAGCAGCTCCCAAAGCCCGAGGGCAAGGGTTGTACGTTATGACCAGGGGGCATATAAGGTTCTTTTGGAGAAGGTGGCCGTGTAAACTTTGAAAAAGGCTCGTTTGATTAAAAATTGAAAGTTATATTTCCTTCTCAAGAGTCAAAAAGTGATTGGAGGACAACTAGCTCCCCCACCACACCCTATTTTCCTCAAATCCACCGGATTGAACTTCTGACATATCCATTTTGTTGAAAATAGTCCAAAGATCGTATGACAATGCCTTAGAGGTTGACACGACCCCCAGACCGGGGGGTAAGGGTTGAAATCTGTGCCCCGGGGGCGTATCAGGTGTTTATGGAAGGGGTGGTCGTGTAAACTTTGGAGGAGGCTTATTGATCGGAAATTGGAAGTCCTAGCTCCTTTCAAAGAGTCAAACGTGATCGGAGGGCAACAGACCTCCCCCCAAGCGTTGTTTTCCCTGACTCATCTGATCGAAATTTATAGATTGCCATATTGTTCCAAATAGTCTAAAGATTATATAACAATGCCTCTGGGGCTGTCAGAACCCCCCAGAGCCCGGGTAAAACTTGCAAGTTATGTCCCAGGAGCGTCTAAGGTTTTTTTGGAAGGAGTGGTCGTATGGACTTCGGAGGAGGCTCATTTGATTGGAAATTGAAAGTTCTAGTTCCCTTTTCAAGAGTCAAAAGTGATCGGAGGACAACTGGTTCCTCCCAGCTCACCTTTTCTCCAAGTACATACGATCAAACTTTCGAGATTGCTATTTTGTGTAAAATAATCCAAAGATCATACAACAATGGCTTTGGGGTTGATACAACCACCCAGAGTTGGGGGCTAAGGGGCATATGCCCTCAGGTGCATATACGACTAGGAGTAGTCGCATAAACTTTGTAGGATGCTTATTTGAATGGAAATTGAAAGTGTTATTTCCAATTAAGTGTCAAAAGTGATCAGAGCGCAACTAGCTCCTTCTCCAATGCCCTCTTTTCTCCAAAAGCATCCGATCGAAATTTCTTAAATGCAACTTTGTTTAAAGTTGTCCAAAGATCTCATAACAATTACTTCTGGGGTTGACACAACCCCCTAGATATCGAGGTATGTGTTGTAAGTCATAATCCGGGGGCATATATGGTTTTTATGGAAGGAGTAGTCGTTAAAACCTTGGAAGAAACTCGTTTGACTAGAAATTGAAAGTTCTTATTCCCTTTTAAGTTTCAAAAGTGATCGGAGAGCAAATAGACCCCCCCCCCCTCCCACGCCCTCTCCAAATGCATCTGATCAAAATGTTGACGTAGCCATCTTGTTCAATATAGTCCAAAGATCGTGTATCAATATCTCATGGGTAACACAGCCCCCCCCCCACCCAGACGTGGGGGAAAAGGGTGGTCGTGTAAAGTTCGGAGCATTATTGGAAATTGAACCTGAACAAAATAGACTTAAGATCAAATAACTATGGTTCCGATTTTGATAATCCCCCCCCCCCCGCCTGCCCCTAGAGCAAGGACTATAGGCTATGCTAGTTGCCCATTATTAACAGTTAAGGTTTTTATGGGAAGGGTGTTCGTGTAAACGTTGGAAGGGACTCGTTCGATTAGAATTCGAAATCTCTAGTACCATTTTTAGGAATCAGAAGTGGTCGGATGGTAACCTGTCCCCCCTCCCCCGCCCACACACCCTTTTTTCCCGAAATGCATCCGATCAAAATTTTGAGATAGTCATTTTGTTCTGTATAGTTGAAAGGTCTAGTAATTATTTCTTTGGAGATGTCAACCCCCCTCCCCCACAACCCTCAGGGCAAGAGCTATAAATTATGCTAGTTGTCCATTATTATCATACGGTTTTCATAGAAAGGATGGTCTATAAGCTTTGAAGAGGGCTCATTCAATTGGAAAGCGGAAGTTGTAGTTCCCCTTTTAAGGGTCAAAAGTGAACGGAGGGCAACTACCCCCTCCCCTTCCAAGCTCTCTTTTCGCCCAATTATTCTGGTCTAAATTTTGAGATAGCCTTTTAGTTAAAAATGGTCTAAAGATTAACTAACAAGGCCTCTAGCGTTAACACAACCCTCCAGAGCCTTGGGCAAGGGTTGTAAATATGACCCCGAGAACGTGTAAGGTTTTTGTGGAGTCGGTGGTTGTATAGACTTGGGACGGGTGTCGTTTGATTAAAAATTGGGAATGCTAGTGTCCTTTTTAAGAGTAAAAAATGATCGGATGGCATTGAGCCCCACGTCCGCTTTTCCCCAAATACATCCGATAAAAATTTTGAGATAGCCATTTTGTTCAAATTGTCTAAAGTCCAAATATCTAAGCCTCCTGGGTGGACAAACATACTACGTTCCCTTGGGCAAGGGTTGTAAGTTGTGCAAGTTGCCTATTGTTAACATATAAGGCTCTTATGGAAGAGGTAGTTGTCATTTTGAGTCAAAATTGATCAGAGGAAAATCAGCCCAATCCCTTTTATTCCTTTTTTCCCCAAATGCATGGGATCAGAATTTTGAGTTAGCGATTTGGTTCAAAATAATCCAAAGATCAAATGATTATGCGTGCTGAGTTAACAAAGCCCTCACAGCCCCATGGGCAAGAGATACAAGCTCCACAGGCTGCCTTTTTTTAACATATAAAGTTTTTATGGAAGGTTCAATCGTAGCAATACCGAAGGAGGCTTATCCGATTTGAAATTGAGTTTTAGTTCCCTCTTTAAGAGTCAAAACTGATCAGAAGGCAGCCAGCCCCCTTGCCCTTTCCCCCAAATACTTTTGACCAAAATTTTGAGATAGCCTTTTTGTTCATAAAGGTTCTTAGGTCAAATAACTATGGTTTGATAACCCCTCTCCTCTTCCAGCCCTGGGGCAAGGGTATAAAGTTATGCTAGTTGTCCATTGTTAATATATAAGGTTTTTATGGAAAGGGTGGTTTAAATTTTGAAGGGCGCTTATTCTATTGGAAATCAAAAGTTCTATTTCTCTTTTTAAGAGCTGAAAGTGATCGGAGGGTAACCAGCCCCCCTCCACCCCCACCTCACGCCCTTTTTTACCCAAATGTATTCGATCAAAATTTTGAGCTAGCAGATTTTAAAAAAGTCTGGAAGTCAAATAACTACAACTTGAGGGTTTACAAATCCCCCACCGCCTGGGGCAAGTGCTGTTACTTATGCAAGTTGCCCATTGTTAACATATTGGAGGGTTTTTGTGGAGGGATTGGTCGTATAAACTTTGGAAGGGGCTCATTTGATTAATCACTGTTTATTATATTGCAAATTGTAATTAACATTTAAAATAAGAACTATTTTAAGCGACTTAATAAAAACTAAACCAATAATAAACTTATAATGAATCAAAATAAAACTGATATTATAATAAAACCGATATAATGAAAACAAAATAAAAGCTGATATTCAACTCAGACTCTAAACAAACAGAAATTAGTTGATATATGAACTAAAAAATCGCCCCCCTTATACTGCGAGTGTTATTCGCACTTTACTCAATGTATCGTAAAGACTATTTTAAGCGATTTAAAGCGAAAGCAAAATTTAAAAAAATGGATGTTTTATCAAATAAGATTACAAAGCCTTATATGTATATATGTAATGTTTGTATACATATTTGAATATATAAAAGACATTGGTGCATGGTCTTAAATTGCCGGAGCGAGATCGTTCATTCTGCAATAGTCATTCACAGTCATCAAGAGACGAGGCGGATCTCTACCTGTGTCCTCGTGGGGCTTGTTGTTTATTTGCTGTTGCCCATCAACAGATCTGTTCTTGTGATTGCTGTTCAACAATAAGTACGTGGCCTTAACAATGAGCTTAAGTGCGTGGAACCATTTTTCTGCGTAATTTCGTCTCAGCAACGATTAAATGAACCCTTAAATATTGAACGAGGATAGTGTAGCAAATGGAACATCCTGATATTAGTAATGATTGTAAATGAACTGATGAAGAATTATAAAATTATTTCCCATTATGGAAGTTTTGTTATATCTTTATTCCTATCTTCTATTTTAATTCTACTTATTCTGATTATCTTTGTACTTTTTTCATTTATATTAATTTTCTTCACTTTATTTTAGGGTATCTATGAGGAATGTACCAGTACAAGAACTAATTCCCTCGACAAGTACAATCACACATTATACGGGAGATTCTTTTGCTGAAACTGAAAAGTAAGGAAATGAATCATTTGGCTGTCTTGAAACTGAGTATCGACTACTGATAAGTCAGCTTACTCTAACTAGAGAAATATTCTCAAGGAAAAAAAGAGAAAAAAACGAGCGTTGCTCTATAGGAAAAATCTATTTAATCCTCAATAAAATCAGTCCTTCATCTGATTTTAGGCCTCATAAAATCAGTTATCTGTAGAATTGTATAAGCTTAACTCTTAGTGAAAGATTCTGGAGTTTGGATCCTTTTTCCACATCATTGATTCAGTAATACATGGGCAGTAGTCCTGGAGTTTTCGTGAAAGTGACTTTATTGTCTTTTAAATTGAATCTATTTTTTTATTGATTATTGACCTATAATAGTGAACTATAGAAATCAAGCAAACCAACTGGGTTATGATTGGTACTTAGCAAGCTGCTGTCACTTTTTGACTGCATGGACAGATCCAAAAGACATAGAAATCTGTTCTGTAAAATTGATGCTGGAGCCCATAAAGCAGTTTTATGTATATTCCTTTTCTTTCCTAAGGGTTCATGTCTAAGCTCTATTCTTTGCAAGTTCAGATAATATCACTTGTTACCCACTTATCAAACAGTTCGTAGTAATAAACTGTAAGTAAGGAGCGACCCTTTTTAATAGTAACCAAAACTCTAAAAAATCGGTATTTTGATATTTGATAAATAGATATTTCATTAACAGATACATTAAGAGAATGCTGGTTTCAAATATTTAAGTTTCATCAAGATTAATCTTACCCATCAAAAATTACAAGCCTTAGAAGATTTGCCTCATTTTCAAAAAATGAGGAAACACCCCCTAAAAGTCATAGAATGTTACTGAAAATCACACCATTAGATTCAGCATATCAGAGAACCTTAATGTAGAGGTTTCGAGCTCTTATGTGCAAAAATATGGAATTCTGTATTTTTTGCCAGAAGACAGATCATGAGTGCGTATTATTTTTTTTCCCCAGGAGTGATCGTATTGACCCAGTTGTCCTAGAATATTGTGAGAAGGCTCATTTGAAAGGAAACTAAAATTTCTAGTGTCCTTTCTAAGTGACCAAAAAAAATGGAGGGCTGCTTAGCCCCTCCTACACTTACTTTTGTCCATAGTCACCGGATAAAAATTTTGAGATGGCCATTTTGTTCAGCATAGTCGAAAAATATAATAACTATGTCTTTGAGGATGACTTAATCCCCCACAGTCCCCGGGGGAGGGGCAGCAAGTTATGTACTTCACCCATTATTTACGTATAGTATTGGTTATTGGGAAGTATACGAACGTTGTCAGGTTTTTTTCTTTTAGTGGGGGAGGGGTTTACGTGGGCGGACCTTTCCATGGAAGAAGTTCTCAGGGAGGAAGGGACATTGCTATGAAGGGGGTGCCGGATTTTCCAGCATTATTTAAAAAACGATAAGAGATAAAAAAAAACAAGTTTTTTCAACTGAAACTAAGGAGCAGCATCAAAATTTAAAGTGCGTCCTAGTGCTCTATCGTTAAATGGACTTCGATTAGTAGAGGTTTAGTCGTATTAATTACGAAGATGCCACTAACAATCAGAGAGTAGATGGTGGAAATAGAATTTGTGAAAGATGAATCTAGCCAGGTGATCTTATGTTTAGGCTAAAAAACTGTCGGATCAAGCTGAAGAAAGTAGTTGAACTTATTCTTAAAACATTAAAGTTCACCATTTTTCACCAGGTTCCTCTTTAAACTCTTATGTTCGAAAATGTGGAAGGATAAAATACTACTCCTTAACGCTACTAAACTATATTAAACTTAACGGTAAATCAAATCACCTTGGAGATTAATCTCCATTTCCTTACCATCATCAGCAATGACATGACTGTATTTGTGCTTCAATTGTACAGAACTGGTTTTAAATCTGAAATTTCATTTTTCCACTTTACATAAATACTAGAAAAAAGTGGCTTCTGTATGTGATTGAGATTTATTTTTTACTAAAAGAATTCTAATGCCCCTGTGTGCAACAGAACAACCCCACCACATAATCTGTATTTTCTTCAAGGCAGCCATGATCAAAACGACTGTTCGCAAAGAATGAATGAGGTGGAAAAACGGTCAGCTATATATTTTCCTTGCCGAAATAAAGCTCCATGGGGAACTTCCGTGGGAGATGCTTTCCATTGCGGGAGGGGGAGGGTATTTAGGGGGAAAATGTTCCACAGAGGGGGATTTCTGGCATGACTTGAAAAAAAAAAACTGATCAGAAATAACATAAATAACTTTTCTTTTTTTTTCATTGTTCAGGCGGAATCGTCCGTAAGAAATTTTCTGGGAGGAATTTGCAGCGATGATGGCATTGTCCGGGGGTTTATTTTCTCCTAGGGGTGATGATTTTACATGAGACGAACTTTTCACGGAGGAGTCTTTTGTGGGGGAGAGGGGAATTTTCCATGGAGAGCGAAGTGGATTTCCCGCTATTAATTGAAAAACGGTCAGAAAAACAAGAAAAAACATAACAAGTTTCTTGAAGTGAAATTACGGAGCAACGTTAAAAGTTAAAACGAACAGAACTTATTCCGTATATGAAAGGAGCAACCTCCTCCTCAGTACCTCGCTCTTTACGCTACAGTTGTTTTACTTTTAAAAAAGCTTCTGATTCCAATTAAAGGCGCTTGTATTTCAGGAGTCGTTCTTGAAGAACTGGGAAAAAAGGTCAAACTTTAGCGTAAAGAGCGGGATATTGAGGAGTGGGCAGCCCCTTTCATATCCGGAATACCTCTGTTCGTTTTTAAGTTTTAATGTTGCTCCTTACTTTCAGTTGAAAAAACTTTTTTTTTGTTTATTTAATCTGGTCTAAAGGCATTATGTACATGTAAATCCTTAATCTTATGGTCCATCTAAAAATTTAGAGATCTAACTGGGAATGATCATATCGGTTTAGTCTCTGTGTCGTTTTTACCCCAAGTATAACCTTTATGGTTGACAAGTTCCATACAAAAATTGCACAGAGAAATGCCTCATAGGCTGTTTACCTTAATACTTCCATTTTGCACTGAATGTGCTATGGAATGGGAAGACTAAGGTGATAGCAGGCCCGCTCCCCGAGATATATTCAAAAATCTCCTTCTTTGGTATATTTTGACGTAAAAAAAACATCGTGTTTCCAAACTCCTGCCACCCCACCCCACAACCAGAAAAATATTACGATGCGGAAGCTCACCAAAGATCTATATAAAAGAAAACCAGGTGAATGGTTAGGAATGTAGTCATCATGGTCATAGCTTGTATAGGAAGCTAGTATTGTTATAAACATCAATCTCCCCCTCCATAAAAGTAACAGCAAAAAACAGTAGTGGTTATAAAATTAGCGCTAAAAATGGATCTGTATATTAAAAATTGAGCTTAGTAATGTGTTTTTAAAGTTCCTCCCTTCACTCTCCTTCCTATGTGTAACGCTTGAATTATTCTATAGAAATAGGTCATAACTAGCCTACAGTCGAAGAGAAGCTGACTCTGAGGGAATAGGAACTTTTTATTTATTTTTGAGTTTAGAATCGTTCAAGCCTTCTCATTAATCTTTTAAGTCTTACAATTAGGGGATGATTGGAGGTAGTCTGAAATGTATTTGTCCTTTAATTTTATTTGTTTGGCGGAGCAAGTTCCCCTAAAGTAAAAAGCGGCTCCTCTATTCCCGCAGTTCTGCACTTTGGGGATGTTCTGTCCATATGTTTTATAAAATAATTGTACAGGATGAAGGCTAAGAAAAAAGTGTACGACACATTCTGCTTTAAGAATAGGATAATAATTTCATTAAATATTTGCAGACTATATCATCCTCCAAGGCCTCGCAATAGCTCGAGCAGTTTAGATACTCCAATGACGAGCTATGGTTTAGC